>NC_091130.1:3055000-3295000 GCF_040183065.1 Periplaneta americana | reverse complement strand
TAAAAAAGCTCAATATAAAGAAATGTCCACAAATCAAATCAAAATGCTCGACATAAAGAAATGTCCACAAATCAAATCAAAATGTCCAATATATAGAAATGTCCATAAATCAAATCAAAACGCTCAACATATAGAAATGTCCACAAATCAAATCAAAATGTCCAATATATAGAAATGTCCACAAATCAAATCAAAATGTCCAATATATAGAAATGTCCACAAATCAAATCAAAATGTCCAATATATAGAAATGTTCACAAATCAAATCAAAATGTCCAATATATAGAAATGTCCACAAATCAAATCAAAATGTCCAATATAAGTTATAGAAATGTCCATAAATGAAATCAAAATGTCCAATATATAGAAATGTTCACAAATCAAATCAAAATGTCCAATATATAGAAATGTTCACAAATCAAATCAAAATGTCCAATATAAGTTATAGAAATGTCCACAAATCAAATCAAAATGTCCAATATAAGCTATAGAAATGTTCACAAATGAGATCAAAATGTCCAATATAAGCTATAGAAATGTCCACAAATCAAATCAAAATGTCTAATATAAGCTACAGAAATGTCCACAAATGAAATCAAAATGTCCAATATAAGGTATAGAAATGTCCACAAATGAAATCAAAATGTCCAATATAAGGTATAGAAATGTCCACAAATCAAATCAAAATGTCCAATATAAGCTATAGAAATGTCAACAAATGAAATCAAAATGTCCAATATAAGCTACAGAAATGTCCACAAATGAAATCAAAATGTCCAATATAAGGTATATAAATGTCCACAAATCAAATCAAAATGTCCAATATAAGGTATATAAATGTCCACAAATGAAATCAAAATGTCCAATATAAGCTACAGAAATGTCCAAAAATGAAATCAAAATGTCCAATATAAGCTATAGAAATGTCCACAAATCAAATCAAAATGTCCAATATAAGGTATATAAATGTCCACAAATGAAATCAAAATGTCCAATATAAGCTACAGAAATGTCCAAAAATGAAATCAAAATGTCCAATATAAGCTATAGAAATGTCCACAAATCAAATCAAAATGTCCAATAAAAGGTATACAAATGTCCACAAATGAAATCAAAATGTCCAATATAAGCTACAGAAATGTCCACAAATCAAATCAAAATGTCCAATATAAGATACAGAAATGTCCACAAATGAAATCAAAATGTCCAATATAAGCTATAGAAATGTCCACAAATCAAATCAAAATGTCCAATAAAAGGTATACAAATGTCCACAAATGAAATCAAAATGTCCAATATAAGCTACAGAAATGTCCACAAATCAAATCAAAATGTCCAATATAAGATACAGAAATGTCCACAAATGAAATCAAAATGTCCAATATAAGCTATAGAAATGTCCACAAATCAAATCAAAATGTCCAATAAAAGGTATACAAATGTCCGCAAATCAAATCAAAATATATATATATATATATATTTATTATAGAAATGTCCACATTATTGTCGTGCAATGTTCGAACATGTGAGGGGATGTCAAGATACTACAAACTTCGCCGTACTCTATAGGCACCACAACAGTACGTGGCAGTGAAGCATATAAACTAAAATAACCGAAGAATAGGTAGAACGGAGAACAATTCTCTTTTTATTGAAAACTGTCAAATGTCACAGAACGCAAAAATAACCATAGCACCCTGAAAATTGTATTGCCTAACTAAAGAAAATCATCATTAAAGTCTTAGACAACACAAACTTTAAAAACCGACATTACTAAGGACGAGACCTTTAGCTGAAGGAAGATCTTGTGGACACGCTGTATATTCGTCCTATCCCGAGTAGGGTCTGGCGACTTCAGGACTGTCCGTCCTCGACCGGCGCAGCTTAAAGTCCACTACCTGCGGATAACACAGGTAAGGGATCACATCCGGTCCTTGGATAATGTTCATACCCTACGGCTTTGAATATAAATTCTGTAAGATGGCTTAACACTGCATAGCAGATAGAAGGCAAGGGATAAGATAAAAATGGTTCAGATGTCACAGAACAGCATACACACTGAAACACACTATCAAATTTAACGAATCCGGCTAAATCATGATTAGCGACTTGAGTATTTTAATTTCCCCGACACAGTTTACCCGCCTTTCTTCAAATAATGTATATGCAACAGAAAGATATGAGCTGAAACCAAAACGCAACAGAAAATTGAATTACAAGCTATCGTAGAAATACTCATAAGATATTTCTGCGGTACTTTAAAAAATTCTTGACATGTAGGCCTAATTAACAAACAGTAATTCTAGCATTAATAACCCGTGGATGAAAAGTATGGACCCCTCCCAGTTTATTTTCTTCAACTACTGTTCAAAAAACTTTCGTAAATTCCTATGCACCCATTTAACATAATAAAATTTTAAGCTTAATTTTTCTCTGAGTACTGCACATTGAAATGGGAGTATAAGGGTACAGTGCATCAGTTATTCATAGATTTAAAAAAGGCATATGACTATGTCAAGAGAGAAGTTTTATATGATATTCTTATTGAATTTGATATTCCAAGAAATTAGTTCGATTAATTAAAATATGTCTCAGTGAAACGTACAGCAGAGTTCGTACAGGTCAGTTTCTGTCGGATGCATTTCCAATTCATTGTGGGCTAAAGCAAGGACATGCACTATCACCTTTACTTTTTAACTTTGCTCTGGAGTATGCCATTAGGAAAGTGCAGGATATCAGAGAGGGCTTGGAATTGAACGGGTTACATCAGCTGCTTGTCTATGCGGATGACGTGAATATGTTACGAGAAAATCCACAAACGATTAGGGAAAACGCGGAAATTTTACTGGAAGTAAGTAAAGAGATAGGTTTGAAAGTAAATCCCGAAAAGACAAAGTATATGATTATGTCTCGTGACCAGAATATTGTACGAAATGGAAATATAAAAATTGGAAATTTATGTTTTGAAAGAGGTGGAGAAGTTCAAATATCTTGGAGCAACAGTAACAAATATAAATGATACTCGGGAGGAAATTAAACACAGAATAAATATGGGAAATGCCTGTTATTATTCGGTTGAGAAGCTTTTATCATCCAGTCTGCTGTCAAAAAATCTGAAAGTTAGAATTTATAAAACAGTTATATTACCGGTAGTTCTGTATGGTTGTGAAACTTGGACTCTCACTTTGAGAGAGGAACAGAGTTTAAGGGTGTTTGAGAATAAGGTTCTTAGGAAAATATTTGGGGCTAAGAGGGATGAAGTTACAGGAGAATGGAGAAAGTTACACAACACAGAACTGCACGCATTGTATTCTTCACCTGACATATTTAGGAACATTAAATCCAGACGTTTGAGATGGGCAGGACATGTAGCACGTATGAGCGAATCCAGAAATGTATATAGAGTGTTAGTTGGGAGGCCGGAGGGAAAAAGACCTTTAGGAAGGCCGAGACGTAGACGGGAGAATAATATTAAAATGGATTTGAGGGAGGTGGGATATGATGGTAGAGACTGGATTAATCTTGCTCAGGATAGGGAACGATGGCGGGCTTATGTGAGGGCGGCAATGAACCTCCGGGTTCCTTAAAAGCCAGTAAGTAAGTAAGTAAGCATTGACTCACTGAGGCACGATGGAACCATTCACCAAGTGTCCATAGCTGTCGCACATTTACTGTGTCTTTCGCTTATCAGAGCCAGTAGACGAATATCGTTGAATCAGTTCAGGTACGCGATGTCCTGGCGATATAGCTATCAGAATCACCAGCACTGGAAACTCCGTTGTTGAACAGCTTCTCACTCTTCGACGGAACCCGGCGCTGGTGGTGATTGGTGGACTGGCAACGGGCAGTAATTCGAACGCCACTTTAGAGTCGGACACCCCAGCCGGGCCTCGCTGGCTGTCCTGGAGGAGCTTGGCACCTCTCCAGCGCCCGGAGCCGTCGGTGCCAGAACTGGTCTGTATCGGTTGGGCCCGACCTCGCACGGTCGAGTGACTGGACAGTCTAAGGGCACAACAGTGTCGAGAGGACCATCTGTATGCATCTTCATCGTCAGCTTACCGTTCTTGAAAGTAGAATCCGGGTTCCTGGCTTCCTTCGAACGGACAGTGAGTCTCTATCGTAGATTCGTAACACATTTAGGCCGTCCTGTCCCTGTATAAGAGAGCTGCAGACAGGGTGTACTGAGGATGTCGAGAGGAATGCAGTCCTTATAGGCCTACTATTGTTCGTTGTGAAATTATTTAAATTGAAGGAGCTGAACTAAATTGAAAATATATTCCTCTATCTATCTATCTATCTATCTATCTATCTATCTATCTATCTATCTATCTATCTATCTATCTATCTATCTATCTATCTATCTATCTATCTATCTATCTATCTATCTATCTATCCATCTATCTACCTACCTACCTACCTACCTACCTACCTATCTATCTATCCATCTATCCATCTGTCCACACCTGTGGAGTAACGGTCAGCGCGTCTGGCCGCGAAACCAGGTGGCCCGGGTTCGAATCCCGGTCGGGGCAAGTTACCTGGTTGAGGTTTTTTCCGGGGTTTTCCCTCAACCCAATACGAGCAAATGCTGGGTAACTTTCGGTGCTGGATCCCGGACTCATTTCACCGGCATTATCACCTTCATTTCATTCAGACGCTAAATAACCTAGATGTTGATACAGCGTCGTAAAGTAACCCAATAAAATAAAAAAATCTATCTATCTATCCATCTACCCATCTATCTATCTATCTATCTATCTATCTATCTATCTATCTATCTATCTATCTATCCATCTGTCCACACCTGTGGAGTAACGGTCAGTGCGTCTGGCCGCGAAACCAGGTGGCCCGGGTTCGAATCCCGGTCGGGGCAAGTTACCTGGTTGAGGTTTTTTCCGGGGTTTTCCCTCAACCCAATACGAGCAAATGCTGGGTAACTTTCGGTGCTGGATCCCGGACTCATTTCACCGGCATTATCACCTTCATTTCATTCAGACGCTAAATAACCTAGATGTTGATACAGCGTCGTAAAGTAACCCAATAAAATAAAAAATTCTATCTATCTATCCATCTACCCATCTATCTATCTATATATCTATCTATCTATCCATCTATCCATCTGTCCACACCTGTGGAGTAACGGTCAGCGCGTCTGGCCGCGAAACCAGGTGGCCCGGGTTCGAATCCCGGTCGGGGCAAGTTACCTGGTTGAGGTTTTTTCCGGGGTTTTCCCTCAACCCAATACGAGCAAATGCTGGGTAACTTTCGGTGCTGGATCCCGGACTCATTTCACCGGCATTATCACCTTCATTTCATTCAGACGCTAAATAACCTAGATGTTGATTCAGCGTCGTAAAATAACCCAATAAAATAAAAAATCTATCTATCCATCTACCCATCTATCTATCTATCTATCTATCTATCTATCTATCTATCTGTCTATCTATCTATCCATCTATCCATCTGTCCACACCTGTGGAGTAACGGTCAGCGCGTCTGGCCGCGAAACCAGGTGGCCCGGGTTCGAATCCCGGTCGGGGCAAGTTACCTGGTTGAGGTTTTTTCCGGGGTTTTCCCTCAACCCAATACGAGCAAATGCTGGGTAACTTTCGGTGCTCGATCCCGGACTCATTTCACCGGCATTATCACCTTCATTTCATTCAGACGCTAAATAACCTAGATGTTGATACAGCGTCGTAAAATAACCCAATAAAATAAAAAAATAAATCTATCTATCTATCCATCTACCCATCTATCTATCTATCTATCTATCTATCTATCTATCTATCTATCTATCTATCTATCTATCTATCTATCTATCTATCCATCTATCCATCTGTCCACACCTGTGGAGTAACGGTCAGCGCGTCTGGCCGCGAAACCAGGTGGCCCGGGTTCGAATCCCGGCCGGGGCAAGTTACCTGGTTGAGGTTTTTTCCGGGGTTTTCCCTCAACCCAATACGAGCAAATGCTGGGTAACTTTCGGTGCTGGATCCCGGACTCATTTCACCGGCATTATCACCTTCATTTCATTCAGATGCTAAATAACCTAGATGTTGATTCAGCGTCGTAAAATAACCCAATAAAATAAAAAATCTATCTATCCATCTACCCATCTATCTATCTATCTGTCTGTCTATCTATCTATCTGTCTATCTATGTTGTCTGTATGTCTATCTATCTATCCATCCATCCATCCATCCATCCATCCATCCATCCATCTACCCATCTACCCATCTATCTATCTATCTATCTATCTATCTATCTATCTATCTATCTATCTATCTATCTATCTATCTATCTATCTAATCATGCGTTCAGCCGTCATCTATCCACAGATCTGTCGATCTATTCAGTCAGCTATCGATCCATCCATTCACGTGCCAACGCAGCCTGTCCGTACGTTTATCTCTCCTGTCCACAATAGCATCACTTCATCACACAGGCTGTATGAAGGTGACGTCAATCTCTGCGCTCACAAAATTTTTACGTGGGGTGCAGGACGATAAGGGTGGGACCAGCGGACAAGTGCCCGCGCCATAATTGCACCCTCCAGCGCGCTCCCACCTCGTGACGTCACTCTGCGCTCTTTGGTGTCCACTTCCGCGCGAAACCTACTCGTCTCTCCCTTCCTGAAGAAAACACCGCGACAGATCTAAAATTTGTGTAAATACAAAGAGTTTTCATGCAACTGTTAAATTGCCACGTGATAACAGACAGTACAAGAAAGACATGTCCCAAGGAGAAATTCGTTTCTTATTCTGTCTGTCCATTTCACACGCTCCATCCTTCTCCATTTCAAATACTTCTAGACGGTTCTCTTCATTTCGTCGTAATGTCCACGTTTCTGCACTGTACAATACCACACTCCACACAAAGCACTTCACTAGTCTCTTCCTTAGTTCTTTTTCCACAGGTCAATTCGCTCACAGCTGGCTCCAGTAGCATATCTCTTAATATCATCTAGAAACGAAGCTGTGTTGAAAAGGGTGGGTGAAGGAAGAATAATGATGAAAATGATCAGGAAGAGAAAAAGGAATTGGTTGAGTCACTATTAAGAAGAAACTGCCTACTGAAGGATGCACTGAAAGAAATGGTGAACGGGAGAAGAGTTCGGGGTAGAAGAAGATATCAGATGATAGACGACATTAAGATATATGGATCATATGAGAAGAGTAAGAGGAAGGCAGAAAATAGGGAAGATTGGAGAATGCTGGATTTGCAGTGAATGACCTGCCCTTGGATAAAAGGCTATGAATGAATGAACATAAACCGCCTTTTATGCTAATGTGTAACTCAGTGTCCCCATAAACGTCATTTTAACTAACATACAGTGGCGGCTCGTATCTGAAAATAGCGTGCTACAAAATATTGGCAAAATTTCAGTATAGGGATACATCACTGACAATTACCTTAGAATACTAAAAAGAGCAGATTTGTCTGTGTTTGTCGGATTCGCATCATATTTAGGAAAAGGCACTTTTCAGTGCCAATAATTTATTTTGTGTGCATAAGATTGGAATTATGGAGTAAGAGGGAAAGGAAGGTATCCCTGTTCTGAAATTTATCCTTTTTTTTTTTACACCTGTCGTAGATCATGAATTACCTCTACTGAATAATGGGTAAGGATAGCAGAACGTTCCCATAAATGTTCTAGTGTACACATAGATTTTACCATTCTTTGCTTTCTGCATAATATTGAGATCTGGTGTTGGCTGCCATAGATTTTTAATTCTAATTTCATCTTCTAATGGCTGCTTAGAAAAAGCAGTTTTGAGTAATGAATCGACAGAGTTCATCGTGATATAGTTACTGCATATTTTTTAAACTAGGCTACCTCTGAATTTACACACACACTAAACTTACATGTCACACTTTTTTAATTACACTAGGCACAAATTATAGAATATACTTTTAAAATATCCATATCACAAGATGATGAATAGTATAAACTTGCACACACTGTTTTGAAAATGGAAAATAATTCCTATTTTAACGGACTCCCGCGGAAAGGAACGCCAACATAGACCCGTAACCCGTACATAATAAACTTAAAACTATCTCTTGAGATTATATAAAAGTAACCCTGTTTACAGAAATATTAAAAATGTATTTCCATATAATCATAGTCCCGTCGCTCTTATTTTCGGCAGCCAATCACGTTGCAGGTCGGGTACATTTAAACGTGTCTTGTGATTCGCTGCTGATGACGTTATGCGCTTCCTAAGGCTCGATAAATACTTAATATAATCGCCCGCCATTTTGGCTCTTTCGTTGCGTTCGCAGAAAGCACACGAGGACGTCATTTGCCGCTCAATTATTTGCTGAATTACAGTGCGTTTGATTTATTATCATAGGAGCTACGACATGATAATGTTTAACGGTGTGACAGATTCCTCGTCTGGTAGCTAGGCAACGAAAGAAAAAAATGACGAACGATACTACCTATCTAGACTTTATAGAGCCTTAAAGAGCAAAATTGGCTATATTATATAAAACATTTCTTTATTCCAAAGTTACAATTTTAGCGGTGTTTAGGCAGTACTGTTCCGTCTACTGCTACAAACCAAAGAATGTAAAAGGGAAGAGAGTAAGTTTCACTAAAATAAAGCGAAGAAGAGCGTACCGAGCTTTACAGTAATGAGCACGGTGTTGTGTGACAAAGCAAGACAGAGTATCATTGAGGGGCAAGGTGAAGTGCTATTCTGCGCATGAGCAGACTTTGATAGCCGTGCTGAATTTGGAATTAGCACGTTGTAAACGTTTGAGAGTAAGGATGGATTCCATTGAGTCTATAACACTAAATTATCGAAAATAGTGAACTATTATTATAAGTAGAATTTGTATTGTTTGAGGTTTTTTAACAATACCTTTTCGACGATAATTTTATGACCTGCTGCAGCACGTTAGCACGAGGGAGAATCCGCCACTGCTAACGTACATTACAGCTATTTCTGAAGTGTCCTGGCCTGCAGTGTAAATCCACAATTTGTTACAGTCTACTAACTAGTACTGTAAAGTGACTCGGCAATTCTGTGTCAATAATATTCGTTTAGGACAAGTTTCAGTTTCCTACCGCCATTTCCAACTGACTCCTAACGAATATTCACACGTTTTATCACTGGGATTGTGGCGCTGGAAATCAATTTAGAACACTTTTATCTCAGCCACGACGCATTTCAATTTTTATTGTACAATATAAATGCAATTATCACTACAATGACACAATAATTCTTGCAGATAACACAGAAACAACTTCGGAAACGTAATTAACAGAGTCGCAGTTTCACTTCACCTCCACTAGATGACTCAGAATTCCAACAGACAATATGGTACACGTCTAGCAGGGATGCCAATATCGGCAAACGAAATAAAACTGTGAGGAATGTTATAACAGGTGTGCTAAACGTTAGGAATGTTACAATAGGTGTGTAGCACGTTTTGTTATGTTATGTTATGTTATGTTATGTTATGTTATGTTATGTTATGTTATGTTATGTTATGTTATGTTATGTTATGTTATGTTATGTTATGTTATGTTATGTTATGTTATGTTTTGCTTTGTTTTGTTTCGTTAGGTTAGGTTAGGTTAGGTTAGATGTGTAAGATAATATGAATAGTTACCACAGTTGGCGACACTGCAATCATTCTCCCACTCCACCTCAAATAACGTCACAACAACGGAATACGGCCGCCTTCTTCCTTCAAGTACGACGATTTTCCCATATAAGGAACCTATTTAGGGCGGGTTGGGTGGAACCACAGCTCTCCCAGTGATCACATCGAGTTTCTACTATTCCACACTACAAAACTAAGGTATTTTCAGTGTTTGTTTTTAATTTCCTATACTGGCAGTACATTAATAAAACTTCACCTTCGTTTAATTGTAAACTTTTTTTTCTCTCCTCTCCCCATCTCACTAGCAACACACAAGTCCACACCTGTGGACTAACGGTCAGCGCGTCTGGCCGCGAAACCAGGTGGCCCGGGTTCGATTCCCGGTCGGGGCAAGTTACCTGGTTGAGGTTTTTTCCGGGGTTTTCCCTCAACCCAAGATGAGCAAATGCTGGGTAGATTAGATTTGACAGGGGTGTTCCTTCCGGCCCAAGCACTGGGACCTATAAGATCTATTGCGCATCCCCGTCGTTCATCCCTTTCAGTCCAAAAGTTTCAAGTTCTTGATGAACTGTATCAAACTTTGGACTGGGACCTTTGAGATCTCTTCAAGTTTTGGAAAGTGATTCCCAAAGAAGAGAGATCTTTGTTGCGCAAGCGCATTGCAAACGCACAGCAGATGAGTTACTGACTCATCTCCTTCTGAACATCTTATACACAGTGGGTCAGTAATAAGTCCCATCCTGTATAAGTTTTTCTTCAGGGCACAGTGTCCTGTAAGAAATCCTGTTGCCCAAGAGAGCTGCTTTTTGCTAAGTCTCAGCAGCTCATTCGATTTTGTCCTTGCAAGATCTTTGATAAGGGCCTTGCTGTGATTACAGCCCTTAATTGAGTTCCAGTAACTAATATGTCGTCTGTGAGCCCAATCCCTGATGACCTGCTTAATTGGTCTTGAAGATAGTCCCAACACAGGTTCTGGTCCTATAAATGGGGTCTCAGCTCCATCTTTAGCAGCCTCATCAGCCCTCTCGTTTCCGTGAATCCCTGCATGCCCTGGTACCCACCTCAGATGAACCGAGTTCGTGTTTGCCAGTGTCATGAGGGTATTCCGGCACTCCAGTACCAGTTTCGACTTGACCAAAGGCGATTCAATCGCCTTTAGTGCCTCCTGGCTATCAGAAAGTATAAGGATGTGTCTACCTGAATAGCCCCTCCTAATACTTTCCCTTACACAGCTGCCAGTGTTCAAAATTTAAAATTTAGCGATAAATATAGACTAATAATACACAGTGAAAATTGTTTAGATCCCAAAAGTTGTAAATGTCCACCTTTGAAAGAAGCCACGTATGTCAAATATCTGGGTATCATTATTGATCAGAATTTAAAATGGCCTCATCACATTACTTATCTTTGTAAGAGGCTTCGTAAAACAATTTATAAATTCGTTAATCTTCGATGCTACTTACCTATTAGAGTTCTACGAAATGTTTATTTGGCCATTATTCAGTCTATCATTCAATATGGTATAATTGTTTGGGGTGGAAGTACAAAAATTAATCTTAGTCCGTTAAATTTACTACAAAAACGAATAATTAAAATTTGTTTGAAGAAACGTTTCGATTATCCAACTAAATTAATTTATTCTGAATTTAATGTATTTAATATTGGACAAATTTATAAGTATACGCTGTTAAAATTTTATCATAAAAATCGTAATAAGTTTGTATTACAGACACACAATTATGACACAAGACGAAATATTAATTCAACATTAGTAGAACCTAAATGTCTCACATCTGCTGGTCTAAAGCATAGCATAAATGTTGGCCCTCGGTTGTACAATGCTTTAACTAAATTACACCCAGAACTTCTAACATGTAACCCACTAACATATAACAAGAAAATTAGAAACGTGTTAATATCTTCAATTTGATTAAATAAATTTATAGCCTATGTGTATGAATTAATCAACCTATATTATATTTGTATTCTATAATTTTGAAATATATATTAGTCCTATTTTTCACGTGCGATATTATTCTTCTATAGTGTTAATATTATATTATATAATTCCATTGCCGCTGTAATTATATTTTAGTTCCTATTTTATTTTACTTATTTATTTATATTATTATTTTTTATTTTAATATTATATCTGAACTGCGACCGAGCACGAGCGCTGCTCATTCGGTCTCAAATTTTGTTAATACTACTGTATCTTCTTTTTATATTGCTTGTATTATTTTATTTGTATTTCTCTTTGTTTGTTTTGTAATTATATTTCTTTATTCTGTATATTTGAAATAAATAAATAAAATAAATAAAATAAAATTCTCAAACATAAAAATTCTCGAACACTGGCTAAGATAGCAAAGACTTCAGCCTGAAAGATAGTGGCGTATTGACCCAGGCTAAAAGAAAGTCTGGTACCATTGCCAAACAATCCAGCCCCGGTTCCTGATTTGGTTAAATGCTGGGTAACTTTCGGTGCTGGACCCCGGACTCATTTCACCGGCATTGTCACCTTCATCTCATTCAGACGCTGAATAACCTAAGCTGTTGATAAAGCGTCGTAAAATAACCTACTAAAATAAAAAAAAACACAAAATTTGCTTATTTTCTGTCTAACTGGCGACTGCTATTAGTGCAATGCGTAATTTAAGCCTCGCTTCATTCTTCTCCTTCAGCCCACACTCAATATTGGATTTATCAGCATCTACTGCTTCATGCAGCTGAAGGCAACGTCACTGCACCGCAAGTGCGTCACGTGCTGGGAGCAAGATTGCTGCTGCAATTTAAGGAGGGGCGGTGAGATGACCCACACAGCACGCGGCACATCTCATTACGTAATTCGCTTCATTCATATCCTGGCAGCAGTGCTACCAACGTGACGCTAACGAAAGGCAGAACAAGAATAGGCCGAATCACAAACGAAGCGATGTGCAGTAACATTCATCACCACTATAATAATAATAATAATAATAATAATAATAATAATAATAGTGTTGAATTAATATTAAAATACAGGGCTACTACAAAGGCTTTACCAGATTCCATAGCCTTGTAGTATGAAAAGTATGAGACATACGAGGGGGCTCCAGGAAATAACGACCGTTCGCGCATACCCGCCGCGCAGCTGACTCCCCTTCCTTGTTTGAAGGTCAACTGGCTTCCTTAACATGTGTTCTCATAACGTTGTGAGTACTGGTTGCAACAAGTCGCCATTGTGCATTTTGTGTTACTTCAAAATGAACGACGTGATTGATAATCCCGCCGACTGTGAGGTGAGAAGTGTGATTCGATTTTTGAATGCCCAACATTTGAAACCCGCAGAAATTTACCGGCAATTGAAAGAAGTGTATGGTGATACTGTAATGAATGAAAGAAATGTGAGAAAATGGTGTTCAACAATGGGCGAACAAATGTCCACGATGAAACTCGCACCATTTTCTCACATTTCTTTCATTCATTACAGTATCACCATACACTTCTTTCAATTGCCGGTAAATTTCTGCAGGTTTCAAATGTCGGGCATTCAAAAATCGAATCACACTCCTCACCTCACAGTCGGCGGGATTATCAATCACGTCGTTCATTTTGAAGTAACACAAAATGCACAATGGCGACTTGTTGCAACCAGTATTCACAACTTTATGACAACACGTGTTAAGGAAGCCAGTTGACCTTCAAACAAGGAAGGGGAGTCAGCTGCGCGGCGGGTATGCGCGAACGGTCGTTATTTCCTGGATCCCCCTCGTACATTATTGAAAGTTATACCAATAAAAAGAGAAACTCATCAAGTTTTTGGTCCATCAACTGCTACAAGTGCTCGATGTGACCTCCTCGACAAACATCCACTCGGTAGTCTAACTCCTGCCACACCCGCTGGAGCATATCACGATCAACTCTAGCCACTACCGCACGGATCCGGTTATTAAGTTCTTCAAGATTAACTGGCAAAGTAGGTACATACACTTGATCTTTGACAAACCCCCATAGAAAAAAATCACAGGGAGTCAGATCTGGCGACCGAGGAGGCCAACGGAGAACACACCGATCGTTGTTAGAAGCCCGTTGATGTGGTTGACGCCTCAGTTACATGAAGATAAACCAGGGTTTTTATTTCAACAAGATGGGGCTCCACCACATTTCCATCTGGAAGTGCGTGATTATCTTAATGAGCATCTACCACAACGTTGGTGTGGACGGGCTTCTAACAACGATCGGTGTGTTCTCCGTTGGCCTCCTCGGTCACCAGATCTGACTCCCTGTGATTTTTTTCTATGGGGGTTTGTCAAACATCAAGTGTATGTACCTCCTTTGCTAGTTAATCTTGAAGAACTTAATAACCGGATCCGAGCGGCAGTGGCTAGAGTTGATCGTGATATGCTCCAGCGGGTGTGGCAGGAGTTAGACTATCGAGTGCATGTTTGTCGAGGAGGTCACATCGAGCACTTGTAGCAGTTGATGGACCAAAAACTTGATGAGTTTCTCTTTTTATTGGTATAACTTCAATAATGTATGTCTGATACTTTTCATAATACAAGGCTATGGAATCGGGTAAAGCCTTTGTAGTAGCCCTGTATGTTAAAAAAGGAAGTGCATTATATTTTTCTTCTATTTGTGTTTATTGGATTTGTGTTACCTCATCAGTCATCATTTTATTTGTATTTATTTCTACGGATTATGGTATCTAATTCCTTTAAGACTGGTTGAGTGGAAGAGAATGCCTTATGGCCTTAATTCTGCCAGCGAAAATAAAACATTATTATTATTATTATTATTATTATTATTATTATTATTATTATTATTTAATTTATCAATAATATTACTCTTCACCAAAGAGAGCATAGTTGTATTGAAGGCTAGTAATATTATAAAATAAATAAACATTATGTTCTTCAGTTTAAGATCCCACGTTTTATTGATTATTTTATCCACTTTCCGTAATAGTAAATAACTCTGTGTTATTTTTAAGTGTTTTAGGCAGCGCTTAATGGAGCCCGTTTCTTTCTATCTTCTCTTTTACTTAGCTGCAGCGTTTAACGTTTACCTCACATGTTAATTTATTAGCTGTTAGTATTATAAATTATTTTATCAATTTTATTTCGTCTGTCATATATAACAACACTGAAAGGCAAATAGGCCTTTCATACAAAATAACTCCGCAAATAGTTGTAATCACGCAAATGAAATTTGCAACCGCCATTTTGCAATGAAGAGAAGCACTTTTTTCTCGTCAATTGGCAAAGCGAAAGCGTTTTACTACAACACATTTAAAACACGCTTGGTTTCACTTTCAAAGTACGTTCTAAAATCGACTCAACCTATCTAAATTTTTAATCTTCCGCGACAAATTTGTACTCCGTACTGTACTCGGTTCAACCTAGTAATGACGTCACAGTAACTGCTCCGAACAGAACCGCTCCGTCCCCAGCCCGTTACCATCCGTTAAAAAGGGACAGTCTCTTTTTTTTTGGCCTCGATGTTAGGAGTCCATTTAAATTTTCTTGTCGGCACGCGCTAAAGTCTCGTATTTAATTGAAACTTTATTTTATGATGTAAAAATCAATAATATCTCTTTTAATTCTTGTCGGCACGCGCTAAAGTCTCGTATTTAATTGAAACTTTATTTCATGATGTAAAAATCAATAATATCTCTTTTAATTCTTGTCGGCACGCGCTAAAGTCTCGTATTTAATTGAAACTTTATTTCATGATGTAAAAATCAATAATATCTCTTTTAATTCTTGTCGGCACGCGCTAAAGTCTCGTATTTAATTGAAACTTTATTTCATGATGTAAAAAAAATAATATCTCTTTTAATTCTTGTCGGCACGCGCAAAAAAGTCTCGTATTTAATTGAAACTTTATTTCATGATGTAAAAATCAATAATATCTCTTTTAATTCTTGTCGGCACGCGCTAAAGTCTCGTATTTAATTGAAACTTTATTTCATGATGTAAAAATCAATAATATCTCTTTTAATTCTTGTCGGTACCCCCAAAGTTTCGTGTTTCAATGAAACTTTATTTCATACTGTAAAAATCAATAATATCTCTTTTAATTCTTGTCGGTACCCCCAAAGTTCCGTGTTTCAATGAAACTTTATTTCATACTGTAAAAATCAATAATATCTCTAACTCGTGTTTGCAACAAAAATTAATGATAAAATTCACATTTTGATATGTACCTATACATGTTTGCAAATGTTTTATTTTGAAATCAACAAACGTGAATGAACTATGTATTAAAGATAGGCTACTGTTAGACAAAAAAGATAAGTGAAAAGTACTGTCAAGTGATGTAGTCATGAAACTCATGAATAAACAAGGTTTAAAGGCAATAGTGTTCTTTCTTTTGTTAGCTTCCTTGCTTCAGTCTTACTTAAACATTTTTCAGTAACTTCTAACTTTAATTTCCTTACAAAAAGAAGAGGCGTTTCATGAGAAATTTATGGTAGGCTTGTTTAACAGTTTTATATTGAGTATGACCATATTTGACGAGGTTGCTGTCCACCCAAGTACTGGTAAAGTTCATCCCGCTCCTACAAGGACGAGGTTTACTCGTGGATGTAGAACCACACACTTTGAAACTTCAACTGTTTAAGGCGATATGAAACATTATTAGACATTTAAAAGTGCCCATATCAGGACACCTGTTTCTCCTCTCCTTTGTCACTTGACGGCGGAAATAGATTCAACCTTTGAAACGTCGTTTGTCCTATACTAAAAAGTCCAGTGCAAACCAGTGTTGAGTGGAGCGCGTCCCGCTGTCCGGAGTGACAATTACCAAGTCCGAAACTCACTAACGCGATTAAGAAGAGAAATTTATGAAGGCTAGCAAGATTCCATTATGTCTTTGTTTCCGCTGGGAGGATTAGCGGCAGTGGCCCACGCATTGTCCCTCGAACAATGGACTCCAGCAGATCCGCCCGCATGCAGTAACCGTTTTACGTCCCCGAGGGGATCGGCCCGGTCGAAGGACCCCCGACCTGCCTAATCCACGGCGAACCTCCGAATATCCGCTCAGGGATAACCACCACTGCGATCATTAGGTCAATCCAGGGTATTGTAGGACCATCGTATGCCCCTTCAGCGCTGTCGTCGTTCTTGAAAAAGTTAACGCCTGTACTCCATTCCACCCGTTTCTCTCCCACTATGTCATTGTATAACCGCGGATGCTGGCACAAATTCTACCAATAATAAAAACTTATTAATGCGAATAAAACAACAAATTAAATGATCATTAAGACAAAATAAATAAATCATGCAAAAACTTACATATAAAACAATTTAAAAGAATAAAGCCAAAACGGAAAATCCTATAGATAAAATACTTATTATCAAACCCAAACAGCAGGCCACGAACCTTGCTGAATAGGGATGTTGCCAAACTTCCGTCAAACAGTGTCATGTCTCTTGAATATTGCTTATAATACTGTAAGGTTAATTATTACTTATTCATAATTTAATTTAAGTAAGTCTGACATTGATTGACTTGTGCAAAATGCTATTATTTGCTTAATAATATTTCTTTCGCCACTCCGTTCTACAGTATTCATGTTGAGTTGACAACAGTGGACTGCAAGTGCAAATAAACTGTCCCGCAAGAAGGCTCAAAATTGTGAGTAGTGGGGGAGAGAAAGAGAGAGATAGGAATACAGGGGGAGAAATGAATTGCCGAGGTTAAAAAGGAATTAAGGTTCATTTCGCATATCTTACGGGGGCACAGATCCGATAGTCGGACTATACTGGCCGCTAGCGTGTGTCAACTTTACCTCAGTGCAGGGAAGACAAGAAAATGACTCATGTTTACACGTATAATAACGAACGGTTTTCACACAGTTCTGGTCCTCGACAGTGTTGAGGGTGATATTATTCTTCAGAGCCCTTTCCCTGAACTTTAGTGGAGTTCACGTAAGATCAGTTCCTGAAAAGCATATTTCGCCATCTTTTCAATGTTACCAACTGTTATCAGATATCGCCAAAATATATAAAATCACAATGGTATGTAAAGAAATATTAATAAATATTATTTATATGTGATTGATCTAATATTAAAATGCAGTTTGTCTAGTAACATAAAATTCATTCCTTTGGGTAAACACTTTACGATTCCTAAGACCTACCTAAAAATGTGTTTTTCCTACGATAGTAAATGCAGTGTGTAAAGTGAGCCTTTTCAACACCAGTGCGTGAAGTGAGCAACGCGTGCGTGAAATAATAACACTAGTGGGGACGTACTTTTGAATAATCTTATACGCCACAAGGTTTTTTCATATAATGGTTGAAGACAATGTTGGAGTTTCAGAAACTACTGTTCTAGCAGTAGCAGCAGAAGTAGAAGAAGTAGTAGCAGTAGTATTATCAGAAGTAGAAGTAGTAGTAGTAGCAGTAGTAGTAGTAGCATAGCAGTAGTAGCAGCAGCAGTAGTAGCAGTAGCAGAAATAGCTGTAGCAGTAGTAATAGCAGTAAAAATAGCAGCAGTAATAGTAGTAGTAGTAGCAGTAGCAGCATCAGTAGTAGTAGTAGCAGGAGCAGCAGTAGTAGTAGTTGTTGTTGTAGCAGTAGTATCAGTAGTACTAGCAGTAATAGTAGCAGCAGTAGTAGCAGTAGCAGCAGCACTAGTAGCAGTAGTAGATATTGTTGTAGTAGTAATGGTGGTCATCAGTATAATAGTAGTTCAGATCCAGAAACAAAATTTGGGCCACCTAAATTTTCCAAGTTCAAATTATAACATACTGCGCATACTCAGTAAGCATTACGTAAGCAATATGTTATAACTGAAACTTGGAAAATTCAGATGGCCCAAATTTTGTTTCTGTGGCTGTACAGCCTGGATCTCCTTACTTTATACCGCAAGGGTGAAGCGTAACCACTATTCTCCCATTGCTACATATGCTACTGGATTATAGTGATTTTGTAGTTGTTAGGTTAAATTTTGTTTTGCTAAATTTGTTTAAAATTTCGGTACTCACGAATAGTACAAATGGCACTTACTTTCTAGCTGTTATCATCACAGTATCATTTGACCTTGAAGAAGCTACCAACAATGAAACTAAAGTCACTAGCGAGTGTTACTTGAAATCTGAAGGTAATTAATAAAGTTAACATCAATATTTGTACGGTAATAATTAATTAATAAACAACATACGTTTGAAAATCATATTCGGATTTCGGAGTTCGTACTAATCATTTCATGTGATGAAACATTTTTAGGTTAGGACTAATGAATTGTAAACTGTTTAGTCAAACCAATGAATTTCATGTTACCAGACAAAATACATTTTAGTGTTAAATCAATCACTCAATCAATTATAAATAGTAATTAATGAGTGTTATTTATGAAGTAGTTACACAGCGATGTGAATTTCACCTGCTTTTGGCGATACCTGATAAAAATTGGCAACATTGAAAAGACGACCATATTAGCTTCTTACGAAATAATCTTTCACGTCCACACATTTTTTTTTTCTTTTGAAGGTATGTCTCGAAATTCGAGAAAGATTCGACAATTTTTAACTTCACAGCTATCAAAAAACCTCGGTTGATCGAGTTTTAAACGACGCGCACTCATGTGCTGCTAGAAAACTGTGAGAAAGATGCGAGATTGTTTGTGTGGAGGAAAGACAATCCTTTCCTCCTTTACTGCAGTTAACACACATAGACAACAGCGCGCTAGCGGCCAGAGAAAAAAGCAAGAGTTTTAAAGCAAGTAAATGAACGGAGAGGGAGGAGATCCACCTATGATTCTGCGCATGGGCGGGAAATAGTGTAGCAGACAGAAACCGACTGGTCGTGCAGCAATCATGCGATGTTGCATTCAACCAGACTATAACACATCTATAAGTCCCGTCGCTCTAATTTCCGGCAGCCAATCGCGTTGCAGGTCGGCTACATTTAAACGTGTGCGTCTTGTAATTCGCTGAGGAAGACGTTATTCATTTCTTAAGGCTCGATAAATACTTAATATAATCGCCCGTCATTTTGGCTCTTTCGTTGGCGTTCGCAGAAAGTACACGAAGACGTTATTTGCCGCTCAATTATTTACTCAATTACAATGCGTTTGATTTATCATCATAGGAGCTACGCCATGATAATGTTTAACGGTGTGGCAAATAGATTCCTCGAATGGTAGCTCGACAACGAAAGAACAAAAATGGCGAACGATACTACCTACCTAGACTTTATAGAGCCTTCACTTCCTAAGACGTAAGCAAAGAGGAGGAGTCACGCCGGGAATAACAGCGACGCGACATAGAAGAGGAGACACAATAAAAACAGTTTTAACGCAAAGCTATGAAAGACATATAAATATTTCAAAATTATAAATCAAAATGTATTATTCATTGCACTTTATATAGGCTGGTATTCATGGTTTGAAACTTTCAAGGATATTTGAAAGTTATAGTCGGGTTTATAATATAAAACAAAGAGGAATTAGTTCTACGTTATTATCACAGATCTTTTTGGCCTCTGAAATTCACTTCCATTCATTGCCTACTAGACAGGGCAAGAGGCAAATTGTCAGTTTTTGTACAAATATATTTGAAATTGAAAGTACTCCAAACTACATTATTTTTAACATTAAAAAATTAATCGAAAACCGGCAGGTTTGAAGAATAATGGTAGTATGATTTTACAAGAACTGACATTTTTCAAAAGCATGTGATACTGAACTTGTAAAATGTACGTACATGTGGTAACGCAGACCACGTGGGTGGGTGCAGTGTTCTCGCTTTCCTAACAGATTATTTCCCATTCCGATTTCCGTAAAACGGATCCGATTACGTGTTAGTAGCTAGTCTCTTTCAACACGTGTGATGCTGTAGTGTACGCGAAAAATGCTGCCAGATTGTGCATTTCCTTGTAATTGTTAATTTATGCAATTATTCAACAATGAATGGAAGTGACAACATATTATTATATTTTGGACAATTTAGAAAACTTAGCTTACAAGAACAGATTATTGCTATACAAAAGGGAAGGCCAAACCCAACACTACCTGGCAGGGACGATTTCTCCGGGCATGCTATGCTTGCTGCGCAAGCCCAATATTTTCGTAGAATGTGTATTTCTCAAAATGGCGTTACGTACATTAAAATTTATTTTGATTTTTGGACTACTGTATAGGCGTAATACCATCCGCAGGTTGCACACCGCAAGTATCGCAACGCTTGCTCGTTTCTCGGAGTTACAGGAAAGACGTAGAAATAGCGAGAATATGATGCGCGCGCAAGTGCCTTCCTCCTTAGTCCGTCCTAGGCGCACATGCTTCTGTTATGTGTTGTTTGAAGCTCTGGTCCGAGAGCTACACCAACGACTATTTAACGTTACACAGAGCAGTATTGACAGCGGGAATGTGCTGTGATTTGCGAGTGCAATGTAATTGTATGAGCGGAATGCATGTGTTAGCTGCTGCATGTGTTATTAATTCTTAAACATTAATTTGAAGTATTGCAATGAGTTCGGAATTGTGTGTTATTGAAACATTATTAAATCCATTTTCCCGAAGGACTATTCAAGAGAAGACAGACATTATAGAGAATATGTGTGCTCATTCAGTGCAGCTCAATACAACAATGTGCATTGGTTGGCAGGGTCGAAAAAACTAAATAAACTGTTTTGTTGGCCATGTTTTTTATATTATATCGAACTTCTACATCTGATAAGCGAATATGATCCATGACTCATAATGATTTCATAATTATAAAATAAATTATTTATGTAGGTCTGATTATTTTTATTAATTATAAATTATTATATCCTCCCATCTTCCCCTATGAATAATAGAGCAAGCCTAACTTTCGTGACTAGCATTTGCCCCTGCTACCTGGTCTTACATGTATGCATGTAGGCTAATTTGTAGCATGTTTCATTCAAGAAGGTGTCATTTTGTGCTGTAAACTTCCTTCCTCCTTAAGAAATATGCAGGAGCCGCCACTGTCTAATGCTAACATACCGCAGGAGTCCCGAGGCATGACTGCTGGAGGCAACATATGCCATGTCCTTGTAGTTAACATTTCTAGGAGGACATTCAGTTAGCATAAAGGGAAAGTCATGATATATTATCACAATTACTTTGTCCACGCTGCACAGCTTAGGCAGGCAGGGGGGGCCGATGCGCAGGTAGCGAACTTCTGGAACCTTGGGGGGAATCCTATTTGTATTTCCAGGCCTCGGGGCGATTCTGAAATAGCTCGTCGTCTCCTTGTCGCGCACAGGTGACCTGCGCCGTGCAATACTAGTCGTTTCCACCACTGTCCTACCTCTGCGACGAGATCGTGACCCTTCCTCATGAGACGCCATGTGCCAGTCAGGTAATGCACAGCATCACGAAATCTCGTGGGGACGCGCTGTGCCAGGTGAATTCATCATGTGGAGACGTCATGGTCAAATCGGTTCATCCTGAGACTCATGGAGAGTCTCGTGGAGACGGTGTACCACCTCAGTTCACCCAGAAGATAACGAAATCTCATGGAGAATTGATATTCCAAATCAGTTCACCCAGAAGATCACGAAAAGTCTCGTGCGGATGTGCCAAATCAATTTATCTTCAGCATCATGAAAAGTCTCGTGGATGTGTCAAATCAATTTATCTTCAGCATCATGAAGAGTCTCGTGGAGATGGGTCAAATCAATTTATCTTGAGAATCATGAAGAGTCTCGTGGAGATGTGCCAAAAAAATTATCTTCAGCATCATGAAGAGTCTCGTGAAGATGTACCAAATCAATTTGTCTTGAGGATCATGAAGAGTTTCATGGAGATGTACCAAATCAATTTATCTTAAGAATCATGAAGAGTCTCGTGGAGATATGCCAAATCAATTTATCTTGAGGATCTTGAAGAGTTTCATGGAGATGTACCATTTCAATTTATCTTAAGAATCATGAAGAGTCTAGTGGAGATATGTCAAATCAATTTATCTTGAGGATCTTGAAGAGTCTCGTGGAGATATACCATATCAATTTATCTTGGGGATCATGAAGAGTCTTGTAGAGATGTGCCAAATCAATTTATCTCGGAAATCATGAAGAGTCTTGTTAAGATGTGCGAAACCAATTTATTTTGGGGATCGTGAAGAGTCTCTTGGAGATATACCAAATCAATTTATCTTGAGAATCAGGAAGTCTCGTGGATACGTACCAAATCAATTGAGGATCATGAAGTCTCGTGGCGATGTGGAAAATCAATTTGTCTTGAGGATCATGGATTCTCGTGGAGATGTGTCAAATCAATTTATCTTGAGAATCATGAAGAGTCTCGTGGAGATGTGCCAAATCAATTTATCTTGAGGATCATGGATTCTCGTGGAGATGTGTCAAATCAATTTATCTTGAGAATCATGAAGAGTCTCGTGGAGATGTGCCAAATCAATTTATCTTGAGGATCATGGATTCTTGTGGAGATGTGTCAAATCAATTTATCTTGAGAATCATGAAGTCTCGTGGAGATGTACCAAATTAATTTATCTTGAGGATCATGAAGAATCTCGTGAAGAGGTTTCACATCAATGTATCTTGAGGATCATGAAGAGTCTCGTGCAGATATGCCAAATCAATTTACCTTGAGGATCATGAAGAGTCTCGTGGAGATATGTCAAATCAATTTATCTTGATAATCTTGAAGAGTCTCGTGGAGATATGTCAAATCAATTTATCTTGAGAATCATGAAGAGTCTCGTGGAGATATGTCAAATCAATTTATCTTGATAATCTTGAAGTCTCGTGGAGATATGTCAAATCAATTTATCTTGAGAATCATGAAGAGTCTCGTGGAGATATGTCAAATCAATTTATTTTGAGAATCTTGAAGAGTCTCGTGGAGATATGTCAAATCAATTTACCTTGAGGATCATGAAGAGTCTCGTGGAGATATGTCAAATCAATTTATCTTGAGGATCATGAAGTCTCGTGGAGATATGTCAAATCAATTTACCTTGAGGATCATGAAGAGTCTCGTGGAGATATGTCAAATCAATTTATCTTGAGGATCATGGAGTCTCGTGAAGATATGCCAAATCAATTTATCCTGAGAAGCATGAGTGTCGTGGAGATATTCCAAATCAATTTATCTTCAGGATCATGAATAGTCTCGTGGAGATGTGCCAAATCAATTCATCTTGAGGATCATGAAGAGTCTCCTGGAGATGTGCTGCGCCACGTCAGTTCATCATGAGACGCACGATCCATCACGGCGGTGCTCGGCGCGTTGCTGTATCTTGCGCCGATCAATCAATAGACGCGGCGCGCGGATTACAGTCGGCCAGTCAATCAGTCATGGGGAAGCGGTCGCCCGAGGCCCACACATCAGCGCCTGTCCCCAGGCATAGGCTGTCCCGCAACGCATGCATCCGTTGCAAACATCGGGCTCAAAACTTCAAATCGAGTTGCAGCACATTGGTCTCAGTTGTGTTTCATTTGTACGACTTCACCTGTTTGGTTTTGGACTGTCGGCATTTTACGGCCTCATTCGGCCCTAGTTTAGACCACAGTTCGAAAGAATTTCTGTACAAAGAGTAACTAACATTCGAATGACTGCGAGCTCGATTCCCGATGGGATCAACCATTTTCTCCATCTGGCCGTATTATGTTCCTAGGATTCACCCAGCCTCTCAAGCTGCTTGTATTTTTTTTTTATTTTATTGGGTTATTTTACGACGCTATATCAACAACCAGGTTATTTAGCGTCTGAATGAAATGAAGGTGATAATGCCGGTGAAATGAGTCCGGGGTCCAGCACCGAAAGTTACCCAGCATTTGCTCGTATTGGGTTGAGGGAAAACCCCGGAAAAAACTTCAAACAGGTAACTTGCCCCGACCGGGATTCGAACCCGGGCCACCTGGTTTCGCAGCCAGACGCGCTGACCGTTACTCCACAGGTGTGGACAGCTGCTTATACACGAACAAATTTTCGTCAAAAGACTTGTCAAAAGTTCACAAGTTTTATTATTAAATAACTTACAATACTTTAAAAGTTTTATTGTCTTTAAAGTAAATAAAAATATATTCTAGTCAATCAAAGACTTGACAATTCCTTGAAGGGATTAAAATATAATGGTGCCAAATGGCGTTCTGGCCTGGCCGAGAACAGTTCAGAGTTAATTAAACTACATAAATTAAACCCATGCCTGTACGCCGTAGGTTCTATGGAAGAACACAATAAAATGAAGAAAAATAATGCGTAAGAGGAAATTACAATTACAGATGTCTCGAGTTAAGTACCAAATTTTAATAAGAAAGATTCAGATCTGTAACCTAGACGAATACCAATAGCAAATATTGTTTTAAACAATATGCAGTCGTAATATTTTTTCGTGCTAGGATAACGTACAGTTAAGTAATACAAATACTGTTTTCTATAACCTAGTTATTCTTTTTTTTATTTTTATTTTAGTAGGTTATTTTACGACGCTTTATCAACATCTTAGGTTATTTAGCGTCTCAATGAGATGAAGGTGATAATACCGGTGAAATGAGTCTGGGGTCCAGCACCGAAAGTTACCCAGCATTTGCTCATATTGAGTTGAGGGAAAACCCCGGAAAAAACCTCAACCAGGTAACTTTCTCCGACCGGGAATCGAACCCGGCCACCTGGTTTCGCTGCCAGACGCGCTGACCGTTACTCCACTGGTGTGGACCCTAGTTATTCTCCAAAGGGTTTACATGCAAGAAGAAATCAATATATTTCCGAACTGCACTTGTATTTATTGTACTGTTAAACATACAAGCTCGTGTCACTGAAGATCATTGCTTCCATGCCTGTTGAGTCAGTCTATCAAACAGCGTCAGATTGTCTTTACGAACTGAGCTTCTACACGTGATTTTGTGCAAACATGTCAAGAACCTAATGCGATTTTTCCTGGAATCTCTACATATCCGCAATATGGCTAGACTTCTTCACTGCCCATCAAGTACTGCATTTAATATAGATTCCAGGTGTTTTCCTGGTTCTAGATAACTTCTCCGTTTTCTATGTCCTGTGTGTTGCCTACATTCAAGGCAGTCCGGAAACTTATTGTCTCTTGTATTTATGTTGTAATAATTGGTAGGTAGGCCTCCATAGCTTATAATGAACATGAAGCACGCGTTTTAAAATCTTGTCAAATATTTAGCAATATGAAACAGTCTTTGATAAAATTATACGGTGAAAGAGTAATGGAATGGAGAAAAATTCTCTCCGGCGCCGGGTTTTGAACCCGGGTTTTCAGCTCTACGTGCTGACGCTTTATCCACTAAGCCACACCTGATTCCACCCCGGCGTCGGAAGAATCGTCTCAGTTTTAAGTTCCAACTCTTGGGTTCCCTCTAGTGGCCGCCCTCTGCACTACGTCATAGATATCTATGAACCTAGGACCGAAGTCCACACATGTGCTGAGGTGCACTCGTAATGAGTGACTAGTTGGCCGGGATCCGACGGAATAAGCGCCGTCTTAAATCACGAAGTGATTTACGCATATCATATATATCTGCATCTATCTTTAATTGAACGTGTTAACTCATTTAACTATTTAGGTTATAACCTCTCTTACATCACTGATGAAGATATGTCAAACAAAATATCTAAATTTATAAAAATCACTGGCGTCATTAATGCCGTCTTCAAATCCTCCCGTGTTCAGAAACATACAAGGCTAAAGGTATATAAAACACTAGCTCGACCGGTCCTCACTTATGGTAGCGAGGCATGGACAATCAGAAAAGCTGATGAGCAAAGGCTGACGACAGCGGGATGCTCTTTGCTGGAACACCGTAAAAATGTGGACATATTGCAGGAACTCAAAATGGATCCTATAGTTAATTTTGTTCAACAATATCGACTTCAGTGGAAAAAACATGTCGAAAGGATGGATCGCACTAGATGGCCTAAACAGATTCTTACTTATGTACCAAGAGGAAAGAGGAAATTGGGAAGACCACGAAAGCGCTGGCATGAGACCGTAACAGATCCTGTAGGGTCTAATACGTGAGGGATATGATGATGATGATCTGCATGGAAATATCATATGTACTCCGGTACATTATAATAATACTAGTGGCTTGTGCAGCAAATACTGCTGCAAACTAAGTTCGTTAGACGTTCAAATAAACATTTTTCAGATTTATTTTCAATGAAGAATGTTTGTCTTTTTAATAGTTATTTGCTTCCATAATAATGAAACATACTCCCTCTGAATGGATTTTTTTAGGCCAAATACTTTCTCTTGAACCTATCCAACTTCAGTTTTTGAGTTTCAACGCGAAAACGCAAGTATCAATGTCAGGACGATAGCAGTAGCTATTTCAGGTCATTGTGGAATGTAGGCGAAAGTTAAAAAAATGTCAGGTTTGCTAAACTTTCGAACAATAGCATTTTCGTATAGCTGCTGCATGTAGAACTTGAAATGTAGAGCGTAAAATCATTTTATCCTATTAAGAGATCTTGCTGAAATGATCTGGAGACTACAAAATTTTCTAGGCCTCTTATTTTATCAGTAAGTAATACCTTTTGATCTTTCCTTAGGAACTGTAATTTTTGCGCTCTCTCGAGCCAATACTGAAGACAATGACACATATCAATATCTACACTACACCGCCATTAAGTATATGAAAAAGACCCAACCCCACTGGGTTAATAAGTATAAAAATATTTGATTTTTAATAACAATATTATTATCTTACTTAAGTTTTGTAGTTGTATATAGCAGCCACTCAGTAAATTATAGAAATGAAGATCTAAATTAAGATATTCTCTACATTTACTTACATAACCTCAAAACGTTTCACTTTCATGTCATCAATATAGCATCAATATTATGCTCAATTAATGAAAAATAGATACATCATGATATTAACTATAATAATATTTAATTTCTAATGATAATAATGTCATCAAACCACCTCAAGTTTCGTAGATTTGAATATCCAATACTCAGCTGTACTCAGAAAATTGTTATACACTGCAGAATCAGTTTTTAATAACAAATTGAATTGAGCTCTAAATATGTCGGCAATCCTGCAGGTCATGGCCTTCGTGTAATAGGCTGTTGTTTATTGTAGTTTTGTGTTTTGTTCTGAAATTCAATCAAGTCGGCCGTGATTCGATAAAATTAGTTCTCAAAACTGGCAACAGATGGATTTTGGAAAATAGGAAAATTATGTAGGAAAATTGACATTTCACTGAAAACTACTACTTTTCCGAAAAACTTTGGGTTCCAAGCTTCAAAATGAGGGGCCATTTATTAAAATCCGTTCAGCCGTTTTCCCGTAATTTCCATTACTAGTTCAAATTATATATATAGATATTTGATAAAATTGTTTTTCAGTATTGATCAATCCATGAGAAGGTTTCCCGCAAAGTGTTTAATCTGAAGAAAAATTTGATCGTGTACAAGCAACTTAACGGAAATGAGTACCAGGGCTATATCGTTTGGGGACGAAGGCACGTACAACTATTATCCCTACTGCTACTTAGTCCTGATTTTATCATGAAGTGTAAGTCCCGCCAACCTGAAGACATTTCAGCAGCTCTAATGGGGTAGTTATGCTCGTTGGCTACAAAATTGGGCCAAAATTGTTGTTAACAACAACTTAGAAAGGAATAAACAGTTGTACAACACATTTCGAAGGGTTGGAGACACAAAGACGGCCGACGTGCACACCTGAGGTCCGAACAGGCGGTGAGTGCTCAAGTGATGGCAGAGTCGTGTACTGACCGCTACAGTATTCTGGGAACACAGTCCAGCCGTCCTGTCTTAACAGATTCGTCTGTAATTTAATCACTATCAGTAGCGGCCGGTGATCGAAATCCTCGGTGAGGCCAGATGCAACTAGTTTAAGTGTCTCCGATAGAAAATGTTTATTTATATTAATTATTGTTATATTATTAATATCATGATTACTGAATTATTATTAGTATTATTATTATTAGTCTATTATTATTAGCCTACTATTGATGTAAAATAATGTCACTCACCAAATAAGCTGTTATGATGTGAATTTCAGTGATTGTTTCAGTGTGATGAAGCAACCCATATTATGTGTTGAAAATCCCCTCCTTTCTGTTCTTTTTATTTTTTTCCCTTGACAGCAACGAACAAGGCCAACAGAGAAGTTTATTTTACACCACATTACCACATAACCATTTATGTTGCCCATACCAGGATGCAATAAAAACTCGCGTTTTAAGATTAGGCCTAACTGTCAGAAAAATTGTCAGCGATGTCGTAGGTATCTCGGTAGACTCTCTCTTTATTTAAAACTTCCTTTCCTTTAATATTATTTCTTCTTGAAAAAAGGACACTTTAACAATGAATTAACTGCACCAGCATTATTTCTCGCATTTGTTTCTGTTTATATTTTCCCGAAATACATAACAACATTGGCCCAGATTCACTACTGTACTACGAAGTACAATAGTAGAACACCCTCACTTAAGTCATAAACTGAGACATAAGGGGAGGGAATAGTGTCGGTCTCTACCTGCCAAAGAGCTGGAATTTGTATTATTTATGACCTATTTAGGAAGACAAGTCACCGTTGCTATTCCCACCCCACTCTACCCTTGAGGCCGGCCCATGGATGGAGGAGTGAAACCTGACCAGGCCACGAGGCCAGACGAATTGTGTCTCGGCTACAACGTTTTAAGCGCAAGCTCAAACCCCGCGAAAATACAGGAAATTCAGAAGACATCCCCGGCACGAACGACTCTGGCCTCAGGAACAAATTTTACTGCAAAACAGGCCTATATACACCACAACCAGACCCGGCACGAGCGATTCTGGCCTCAGGAGTAAATTTTACTGCAAAACAGGTCTATATACATCACAAAGTTTTAAAATGCTTCTACAGCGATGCTTCATTCAAATCACTAATATATTATATAAAAACACAAAATTTGATTTGTGTTAAGCCAAGTGACTGAGGCCCGGCCTCACTTGCCTCAGTCAATCAGCCGCCACTGATCACTATCTTCGAGAATTTCCGAAACTGATTTTTATAACACTCAACTCTGCTGTCCAATTTCATTAACTTCCACCTTCTTATTTAAAGGAGTGTACAACTGTTGAAGCTATGATGTACACTCACAGAAACAAAAAGTCGTCGAACGTGTATTCGTTTACAGAGCACCAAATAGTACAGTTGTCTTCATAAATTCAGCCATGTATATGGGCTATTCCATATGAAATCGATCAGTAAAAAACCTCGCATTTTTTTATACTCTAATTTTTTCCCTACTTATACAAGGTGCTGAGGAGAGTGCATTTGCAAAAATATACTATCGAAAGTCAAACGGTTTTCGTATTGTTGAGCGACAAATTTAGCGTATTTTATAAAAACAAGCCTCTTTCAGCACTCAGAACTCTGGAACCATTTACTGTAGAACATTTAACGAAAGCTCATTTTGAAGCTGACATTTGGTAGGTTATGTTAAGAAGTAATCCTTATTTTTATTGTATACAGAGAGACAGATAATCTGATTTTACTTACTTTTAGGCTTTTTGGCCATTTGTAAAAATGTAAAAAAATATTGAGAAAAAACCTTGCATTATTAAGAGGGATTCTTTGCTTAGTGTCACGGTAATAAGTTTCGAGGGTATTAAATAAATTATTTTCACACGCCTAGACTTGAAAGGCGCAACACAGCACGCACTGGCCGAGAGATGAAGATAAGCGAGCATTGGGCGTCATTTTACTCCTGTGTTTATGAAAATCTGTGTTAAAAAGCTAGCCCAGCTATGCGCTACTAGACGAAACATCACGTGTTTATGTCTCCTGCCCTTGCTTGCCAAGGCTAGCTCCCGCCTCACAGTCAGCTGGTTAGCTGCCGCGCGTACTATTTATTTTCTTTGTTTGATTTTTCAATACGTTCTTATTAACGTTGCACCAGTAAAAAATACGTGTCTATTTGTACTTTCAAAGCGGAATCTAACAATATATTTTAAAAATATTTTTTCCTAGCCAAAAGCGTTTTAATGAAGAATATATAGGTATAATGATAGGTATATAATATGATATATGATATATAATGAACTGTAATATACTATACTATGATATACCATAATACTTGTATAATTTAAAATTATATATTACTAAATGTATAATAATCTATAATGCAATGTAAATATCAAATAAATACTCTAATATAATGTACCTGAGAAACATTTTCTTTAAGTTGTATTAATTTAAGGCATTCATTACCAACATATTTGTCATATTTAGTAGCATGTTGTAAAGAATAATGCCGTTGGATATTGAACTTCTTAACCAGTTGGAGTGTTTTATGCCAAATTAAACACTTTGTTAATCCACTGCTCTCTACCAAAAAGAACTCCTCCTCCCATGATACATTAAACGCATTGGGAGTAGCGGGCCGCTTTCGTGTATGAGCGGAAGCTCCGTCTTCAAAGTTCGCCATCATACTGCAGAGTCACCACTGCACCGACACTGAATGACGTACAGTATGCATACGTCAGAGCGCTCGCAAGACCCGCTCTTTAAAGCACACAGCACTCATTTCTCAGAATCACGTGATGTGCCCAGCCCTGACCTAGCGTATTAAAAGAAAAGACCATGGAAGAATTTAGACACTATTATGTACTTAGTTTATGAAAACTTTTTATGGTACGGATTATCCGTTTTTTCGATTAACCGTTCAGTCCACTCCCTTCATTACCATGGATAATAGAAGTTCTACTATATTTAGTTACATTAACGTCTTAAAAATACGGAAATTAAACCAGAAAAGCTATACTCTGTGTGTGGGTAGAGCCCGGACGAGAAGTTATGGCACCGGCGCAAGGGACGCATTTTAGTTCGTTTGCTTGGACTCGCCCTCACACTCAACTGGAGGGGTGTTGGGTTAGTTGGTTACTAGCATTCCGAGTGTTCAGATCGTTCTGCTACTACCGCTATTGCTAATACTGAAAACATTGTCCTTCTGAGCGCCCTCATTATGGCATTGTCTCAAGTGTGAAATCATAGAATAGTTCATAGTCAAGGACATGAAATAGCATACAATGTATGGAAATTCATGTCAGAAGAGGCTGTAAACGGAATACCATTCCATTGAAAAGCGTGTGTGCAAGAGTACTGGCTGTCACTGGTATTTCAAAGTGAACCTTGGCAAGAATCAGGAAAGAAGGGGAAAATATTGAGGCAGGAACAGCAGATTCTTTCTCCAGTCCGGAAAAATCACAGCCGAAGAAGAAGATTCTTGCAGTTGTAGACAGTTTTGATGAGGAAGTCATAAGAAGACTCCTCTATAATTTCTCCGCTACCCATAAGCAGAGACTGACTCTGCAATCGCTTCTTCCAAGAATGGATATCAGTGTATGATTATGTGAAGAAAGTAGAGAACAATTACATTGAAAGTGAGCACGTGATGGACAGTATTTTGGAGAACATTACCATAAACTTAGGGACATCTGATTCCAGCCCAGATCAGTCGTCTGATTCGGACGGAGAATAAGAATATAAAGATGGAATAGCGGGCTTAATTCCATTAGGTACCTTCGGACTCTTGAGTAGAAAAATGGTGATACTAAGATAAGACGAATGTTTTTGGAAAGAGATGAAACGCATATGCCTGCCGCTCTGAGCTTGAGAACCGTAACCCAAACAACCCCCACTCCTCTACCCTGCTGGCCGGCAATTTAAAACTTAGCGCAGGTTGGTGCCATAGCATCTCGTCTCAGCATTAATAAGTTGCTGTATATCTATCTATAACTATAGTGTAAACATACTAATGCTAATAAACTTAGACAAGGTGCGCATATAATGCAGGGACTGTATTAATAATTAACACGTCAATAAGAATTATTTCGGTGGCCAAGCTCATATCACTTCAAGGCGTCTATTCCGAGCAGGATTCCCAAATAGGCAACTAGTAAACACCTGGCACTCAACTCCAGCTATCAAGGGATCACTTACACTTAAATCTCGTGCCCATCTCCCTCAACTATACGTGCCGGCCGTCTCTTTCGCGTGTTCCTTCATTCTGATTGTATCGTCTGCGTACATGTCCCCAAATGGTTCTTCTTTCTCTGTGAATCATGTCCCGGGCACGTAATTTTCCATGTCCAGATTTTGTAGGTCAGTTATTTGCAGAAAGCATTTATTTTCGGTTCATCTTACCTCTCTATGGTAGGGTTACAACTTTTCATTTTTCAGAAATAGGAAACAAATTAAGGGATCTTCACTCATAAGTCTTATGTTCACTGAGGGAATGATCGAACGATATTGTCTGGGACTTGCATTCCGGAGGCCCGGGTTTAAATGCCAAGGTCCTATAATCTGAGTGTAGTTATTTTTTTAAATATTTTCTCCATTCTGAAATAAACAATGCTGAAATGTAACTTCCTGAAATCTAAAAACGTATGCACATTAAACATAAGTTCCCTGAGCCAAATAACGCCATGTATACCTTTAACGCCGTCCCGCGCCGTGGCGTCGCGGTCTAAGGCATCCTGCCTAGGACTCGCGTTACGGAAGACGCGCTGGTTCGAATCCTCATGGGGGAAGAAATTTTCTCATGAAATTTCGGCCAGTGTATGGGACCGGTGCCCACCCAGCATCGTGATGCACTTGGGGAACTACGATAGGTAGCGAAATCCGGTTACGCAAACCAGCTATAACGGCTGGGGGGCTCATCGTGCTAACCACACGATACCTCCATTCTGGTTGGATGATCGTCCACCTCTGCTTCGGCATGTGGCCGTGAGGCCAGCAGCCGGCTGGTAGGTCTTGGCCCTTCATGGGCTGTAGCGCCACGGATTATTATTATACCTTTAACGCCACCCTATTAAAATTTGTTAACGACACAAGTTTTCGGTAGTGCACTACTGTAGCCTGCATTCGCTTGCAATCTAGTGATGAAATGAGTTGCTAGCTGTCCGCTGACATTTACGAGTGACATTATATTCCATCATTTTCCTGTTGTGTGTTGATAGTGAATGGCTGTTCTTATATCAAGGTAAGAGGCAATATTTTATTTTGTGTGTTGAGCAAATAATAACTATATTAAACTATATATTTTCGTGATCCTTAAACATTCTTCTATGTATAGAAAGTATTTGCTATCTATAAAATTTGAAAATGCTAGAGAAACAGGCATGTCATGTTATCAAGTACTCAGTAGCGCTTTAACGCCATGTGGCGTTAAAGGTCTACAGACAGAATTGTAGGTTATGTTAGTACTAAGGCTGACAGTACAGTATCAGTGTGAAAACATCAGGAAAGTCACTAAGCTTTCAACTTACAAATGTTCAGAATGTGCAGTGATGATATTGGTTCAATTGCTTATCGAAATCTTCATTTTTTTTATTTTACATAACTTAATTATTTTGTTTTACTTATTGGAAAACATTCATATTAAACTAAGGTAAATGCTTTCGTGTTTAATAATTTTCTACTGTGTCACATTGTTCTTTTTTTTTTTTTAAGTAAGGAGTCACTGGAAAACATATTTTCCTAATCCATCTGGTGTTTTAGTGTCAGAACAAGAATCTTTCATTAGTATTGGGTGATTTTGTATCTTTTATTAACGGAAACTCAAATTTAATAGCTTAGTTCAATTTGTGTTGCTTAGGAAAAATAATTCACTAACAATTATAAGTGTATAGGTTACTAGAAAATAGGTGGCGTTAATTGGACAACCTGTTCCTAATAACGCCAGTTTACAAAGTTTTCCTATTTTTTGAGTTCTAATTCTTGTTCGGTATATAATATATCCATTTTCATTTTGCTATTTTGTAAAGATAAGATTACACTTTCTATTTCATAATTTTCGTGTTTGTACATAACTTATTTCCAGAGCAAAAGTGACTGAAGTGTTAAGGTGGCGTTATTTGGTACGTGTACCTTACTATTTTTTTTTAATTGGAACATTATTTTTGCACCAAAACCATACTATCACGAAATTAGCCGAGTGTGCCTATACAGGGTGCTTCCGGGCTGATGTTACAAACTTTCAGGGATGATGGCGAAGGCACATGTATCAATTTTGATAGGACTGATATTTAATCAGATAAATGAGTTTTAAAATTAAAATAACTGCCATCTAAGGCCGTATAATGAAATAAAAAAAAAATGACTTCGTCTATAAGGGGCCTTGGACAGCAACACTCGAAAGCTATGAAAGATAGCCTACAGAGAATGTTTCTGTGTTTGTATGAAGTAATATCGGAAGCTAAATTAACCGATTTGTATAATTAATTATTATTCCACCATTGGAAAGTGTAGTTGCTCTAGATGGACATAATGCTATAATGTTACTACAGTAACTTCTGATATAAGATGTTATATAATATAATATAATATAATATAATGTAATATAATATAATATAATATAATATAATATAATATAATATAATATAATATAATATAATATAATATAATATAATATAATATAATATAATATAATATAATATAATATAATATAATATAATATATAATATCTATACTAATAATAAATCTGTAGCCGAAATTTATCTGGTAATTTTCGATTTTCCAAAAATAATTGGTCCTAACATATATAATTAACCACCCTGAAAACGAAAATCGCTTTTTTTGAAATTTTTGTTTGTGTCTGTCTGTCTGTATGTTTGTTACCTTTTCACGCGATAATGGATGAACGGATTTCGATGGAAATTGAAATATAAATTACGTTCGTTGTAACTTAGATTTTAGGCCATATGGCATTCAAAATATATTATTTAAAAGGGGGTTATAAGGAGGTCTCAATTAAATAAATCGAAATATCTCGCTTATTATTGACTTTTTTGAAAAATGTTACATAACAAAAGTTTCTTGAAAAATAATTTGCGATAAGTTTTATTCCTTGAAAAATTTTGATAGGACTGATATTTAATCAGATAAATGAGTTTTAAAATTAAAATAACTGCCATCTAAGGCCGTGTAATGGATTAAAAAACAAATGACTTCGTCTATAAAGGGCCTTGGACAGCAACAATCGAAAGCTATGAAAGATAGCCTACAGGGAATGTTTCTGTGTTTGTATGAAGTAATATCGGAAGCTAAATTAACCGATTTGTATAATTAATTATTATTTCACCATTGGAAAGTGTAGTTTCTCTAGATGGACATAATGCTATAATGTTATTACAGTAACTTCTGATATAATATAATATAATATATAATATAATATGTAATATTATATAATACAATTTAAGTTATTTGAAGGGTTCAGAACCATAGTGGGCCAAGCGCCATTTACTGAATACGTAGAAAACAAGGGTTAAAATTCAGTGATTACCATAATTCAATGGAAACCTATAACAAGTAAAATAAAATATACACATTAAATCTAAATGATGTCAATGTTCATTAGACTATGGTTGCATGTAATAAAAATTAGAAACATGTTATAGGAATTGTCATTGCACCAATGAGTGTCTCTGGACCAAAATGATCGCATTTTAATTATTTGGATGCAATTTAAATTAAGTAACATATTAAACGATTTATCCTTCTATCAAACACGAATGTTCCCTGGATCAAATGTCCTATTTTAATTATGTAATTATTTTATATTTATTTCTAATGGGTGCAGCGGAGCGCCCGGGTACGGCTAGTGGGTTAATAAATATTTAAATATATCAAGAACTTCCGAGCAAATCGGAATTGTGTTTTGTTTTATTTTATGGTGCACGAAGAGGGAAAGCAGTGCGACCCTGTAGGAAACACTTGGGAATTTTTGGGTCAGAAATCACACGTACAATGAAGCACTTCCGGTCGCACTTGAGAAAGGGCTGACCCTACGAGAACAGGGCTGTCTTCACACATCGGTCGTATCCATCACTTTTGTAAATATTTTTTGAATTCCAATCGCGCGCAGCCCTGAGCTGCGTTGGCTAAATAGTCCGATGCGTGTAGCGCCCATAAATATTAATATATTTGCATACATAGCCCCCAGACCGCACGCACCATCACTCCTGAAACAGTGCTGCCAACCTGGGCCGCATTTGTGAATTTTAACGACCTCGGCACCCGTGCAGAGTCCCACGCGCGCGGGGAGGCATAATAGGGAAGACTTCAATTACAGCGGCTCATCAGAATACGGGCAGGGCAGGGAGGTTACATTTGTTTTGTTTTAAGTGATTGGCACGCCGGCATCGAAATATTAGCCCCACAGACTGAGGTGCAACGGCGACCACATTTCTAATTCCACGGGTAATAAAGGATAAGTCACCTCACGCCAAGAACTAATACTGGATGACCAATCAGTAATAAAACATGAAGATAATTAAAATCCAGATGTTTAGGCATTTATAATATATTTAAAATAGGCAAAAAAAAGTAATTAAAAGCATAAAAAAGCGGTGTAAGTTTAACAAAATGGATAACATATTTCATCACATTATTTATATATATGTTAGGAGAAAATCCACAAACGATTAGGGAAAACACGGGAATTTTACTTGAAGCAAGTAAAGCGATCGGTTTGGAAGTAAATCCCGAAAAGACAAAGTATATGATTATGTCTCGTGACGGGAATATTGCATGAAATGGAAGTATAAAAATTGGAAATTTATCTTTTGAAGAGGTGGAGAAGTTCAAATATCTTGGAGCAACAGTAACAAATATAAATGATCTTACTTACTTAGGCTACTTACTTACTTACTCACTTACTTACTTACTTACTCACGTACTGGCTTTTAAGGAACCCGGAGGTTCATTGCCGCCCTCACGTAAGCCCGCCATTGGTCCCTATCCTGAGCAAAATTAATCCATTCTCTACCATCATATCCCACCTCCCTCAAATCCATTTTAATATTATCTTCCCATCTACGTCTCGGCCTCCCTAAAGTTCTTTTTCCCTCCGGCCTCCCAACTAACACTCTATATGCATTTCTGGATTCGCCCATACGTGCTACATGCCCTGCCCATCTCAAACGTCTGGATTTAATGTTTCTAATTATATCAGGTGAAGAATACAATGCGTGCAGTTCTATGTTGTGTAACTTTCTCTATTCTCCTGTAACTTCATCCCTCTTAGCCCCAAATATTTTCCTAAGCTCCTTATTCTCGAACAACCTTAACCTATGTTCCTCTCTCAAAGTGAGAGTCCAAGTTTCACAACCATAAAGAACAACCGGTAATACAACTGTTTTATAAATTCTAACTTTCAGATTTTTTGACAGCAGACTGGATGATAAAAGCTTCTCAACCCAATAATAACAGCCATTTCCCATATTTATTCTGCGTTTAATTTCCTCCCGAGTGTCATTTATATTTGTTACTATTGCTCCAAGATATTTGAACTTCTCCACCTCTTCAAAAGATAAATTTCCAATTTTTATATTTCCATTTCGTATAATATTCTAGTCACGAGACATAATCATATACTTTGCCTTTTCGGGCTTTATTTCCAAACAGCGGTGGTTCCTCGGGGGAGGGAAGGGAGGAACGTCCTCACATTTTATTCTTTTGAAAGTAAATACCAAATAAAATATGTGCCTTGAAATTCGAGGAAGATTCGATAATTTTTAAGTTCACAGCTGTAAGAAAACCTCGGTTGATCGAGTTTTAAACGACGCGCACTCATGTGCTCTAGAAGACTGTGAGAAAGATGCGAGATTGTCTGTGTAGAGGAAAGGCACTCCATTCCTCCTCTACTGCAGTTAACACACATAGACAACAGCGCACTAGCGGCCAGAGAAAGAAGCAGAGTTTTAAAGCAAGTAAATGAACGGAGAGGGAGGAGATCCTCCTCTGAATCAGTCATGGGCGGGAAATAGAAACCGACTGGTCGTGCAGCAAGCTCGCTACCGCTGCCACCTAACGATGTTGCATTCAACCGGACTATAACACATCTAGGAGGAGAGACAACAAAAACAGTTTTAACGCAACGCCATGAAAGACACCATGTAAACGTTTTTCTAATTATAAATCAAAAATATTATTCATTGCACTTTATATAGCCTACTATTCATGGTTTGAAACTTTCGTGGATATTTGAAAGTTAAAGTCGGGTTTATGTAAAACAAAGAGGAAGTAGTTCTACGCAATTGGCCCCTGAAATTCACTTCTATTCATTGTTTACTAGACAGGCCAACAGCCAAGTTGTCAGTTTTGTACAAATGTATTTGAAACTGAAAATAGGTACTCCAAACTACATCATTTTTAACATAAAAATTAATCGGCCACCGGCAGCTTTGAACAATAATGATAGTGTGACTTTACAAAAACTGACACTCATCAAAAGTATGTGATAATGAACTTGTAAAACGTACATGTGGCAACACAGACCACGTGGGTGGGTGCAGTGTTCTCGCTTTCCTCAGATTATTTCCCATTCCCATTTCCATTTTTCCGTAAAACGGTTCCGGTTACGAGTTAGTAGCTAGTCTCTTCCAACACGTGTGATACTGTAGTGTGCTCGAAAAATGCTACGAGGTTGTGTTGTGAATTTCCTTGTAATTGTTAATTTGTGCAATTATTCAACAATGAATGGAAGTGAAATCATAATATATGTTGGACAATTTAGGAAACTCAGTTTACGAGAACAGATTATTGCTATACAGAAGGGAAGGCCAACCCCAACACTACCTGATCTTACATGTATGCATGTAGGCTAATTTGTAGCATGTTTCATTCAAGAAGGTGTCATTTCGTGCTGTTAATTTCTTTCCTCTTCTTAAGATATATGCAGGAGCCGCCACTGTTTCCAAACCTATCTCTTTACTTACTTCCAGTAAAATTCCCGTGTTTTCCCTAATCGTTTGTGGATTTTCTCCTAACATATTCACGTCATCCGCATAGACAAGAAGCTGATGTAACCCGTTCAATTCCAAACCCTCTGTGTTGTGATATCGACTGAAAGAGAGAAACTAGTGAATAGTGTTCTAAAACGGGAAAACTGGCCAGTATCGAAATATAGGTTAATAAAGAACTATAGAAACAGTTTCATACAATTTATAAATTCAATAGACTTTGAGAAACTGAATCATATATAGATAACGAAAGGACATGTTAGGCTAGACTAAGTATTTAATAATGATTGTTAGTTAAATGTTTAGATAGGCACGTAGGGTTACCAATGAACTCTGCTGTACGTTTCACTGAGACACATTTTAATTGAAGCGTCGGCTGGAACAACGTTGTAAGTTACAAAATTTTCATTCGGCGTGTTTCCGTGTAATAATGTTGTATGTCATGTTACCTTGCTATACTCTTTGACTTGCAACTGTCCATCAATGCAGTACGTGAAATTTGTCCACTCAAAAGTTAACTACCCTATAAGAACAACGTTGTACGTGTTCACATTTTTGCAGCTCCTGTAAATTTTACCAAATGTAACTCATAACGTTGTTCCAGCCAACGCTTCAATTAATCGACCTAGTTTCTTGGGCATACTAAATTCAATAAGAATATCATATAAAACTTCTCTCTTAACCGAGTCATATTCCTTTTTGAAATCTATGAATAACTGATGCACTGTACCCTTATACTCCCATTTTTTCTTCAATATCTGTCGAGTACTTTTTTTGCGATCTTCTACTTTCCATCCAAAGTGCGGTCTGGTGATAATGACGATTTTAATATAATGATAAGGCATTGAAGTTTCCTTCGTCTTTCAATTCCATTCTTAAAAACGCATCACTGTTCAACGTCACCGCATAGAAATGTCGCTTTATGCAGGCAAATCGTGCTTTCAATTAAATAGTTCAAGCCACGAAAATGCGACATATATTTCGTCCTGTATCACGATCTCCTTTCCATAAGAGGCAATTTCCAGTTGCTGCATAGCTTCACACATTCACACCATTCCTGACGTTTAATAACCCCATCCCACTCACATCAGAGCATTCTTCGGACTCTTGTGCTGCCAGGGAAAAAATATCTTATCGTTAACTGCAGTAAATGGAAGTATACATTTCCTAATGAGTACTTGAGCTGACAGAGGCACGTGAGAAAGCTTTCAGATGTGTATAAGGTCTTCATTCCTCTATACATAAACTCAGCGTTTTAAAATACATAAAGCCATATGTATTTAGACTTTGACATGAGGATATCTTAACGCACTGGACTCCGTCAACTTACGAAATACCGTGTTTCGATCTACAACACATACAGGGCGTTCAGAATCTCACAGGGTTCACTGCAGGAACGAATTCAAAATTTAACAAATGGTAATGTAAAAAGTACATCTGTACATTACGTCCGTAATCTTTGCTTCCAAGTTAAGTTGTTAAATTTTTTCAAGCATATTTTCAAATGAAGGGCTCAAAATGAGAACCTTGTGTCTGATACAAGCCCTGCAAAGTGTCATCAATTATCGCTAGGGGACAGATTTCTAATTCCTTGCCTCTTTTTTTTCTTTGCTACGTCCTACACTATGTTATTCAGATATATCTTAAGGTTCATGTACATAGGACCCTCATCGAGTACATATCCACAAAGCTATCAAGAGTTTTATATTTGCTAAAGAAATTATCTACTTGCATTTCTCAAAATTATTTAAGATGTGCCTACTTTTCTTTCTTTCAGTCGATAATTCGATATGCCCTAATTTTCTGGGGAAATGGAACCAAAATTGGAAGCGCCTTGATTTTACAAAAGAAGGCCATTAGAATTTTATGTAAATCAAATTATCTGGAACATTGTCGGCCACTTTTCAGACAATCACGGATTTTAACAATCATAAATTTGTGTATATATGATCTAGTACTTTACAGTAGACAAAATATCGACAATTACTCATTAGTGGCCAATATACATGATCATGAAATTAGAAATACTGAACAAATTAATATTCCATATTGTAGATTACACAAGAGCAATACAAACTTTTTAATTATTGGGATGAAATTATATAATAACCTCCCAAGTCAATATTATAAATTACCAATCAATATTTTCAAAACTAGATTTTACAATTGGTTATTAAATAATCCCTTTTATTCTGTTGCTGAGTTTTTCAACACAAATTTGTATGAAATTGTACTTTAATAAATAAGTTTTAACTGCAATTTAGTTAGTTTTCTACAATTTAAAAGTTTAAAATTAGTTCATGTTTTCATTGTATTACCTAAATTTCACTGTTTCTGTTATTAGTGTTTTTGTAAATGTATTTATATGTCTTTTTTTCAATGTATTCTGACGAAGCCTAAAACTCTATGTCTAATGGCCAAATAAATTGAATTGAATTGAATTAAAATTCTATAGAACCTAAAACGCCTAAATGAACCATAAAGTCCAATAAACGACTAAAAACTACGTTTGTGACTAAAAAGCACCTTTTAAATATTCTGCGTATATTTAAAGTAAAACTACCGGTACTAAAAAAGAGAAAGTTCCCAAAAAAAACTACAAAAATGCTATTTAAAACGTAGAAAGAAATTCTTACAGACAAACAGCGGTCTGTTAAGTTCGTTCCATATTTGTCTTAGAAAGGGAGGGAACAAAATTGTATCTAATTTCCCGGAACCGAAATTCGTTTGAAAAATTCCATCTTAGCATAAAAGGGGTGGAAGATTATTTAGGTTAGGGGAGAGCCTAGAAATTAGTTTTCGCGTCAGTGCACCCTCGTTAGGCGAAATTAAACTGACCAATCAGCAATTCAGTCTCTTTCACTGGTAGAATTTGGATCTTCAGTTGAGTGTCACTCATTGTTAAATTCCACCCGGAATGAAATATTTCCTAAAATTAAAATTAATAATGTTAATTTTATATACACTAATAAAAGTCCAAAATTGGATTTTATAAAGTCCTAAATCTCTCTTTTTAGCACCTAGAAATCCATTCCCTAATCACCACAGCCCTCTTCATCCCTTTAAAACTTAATCCAGGTGCCTGTCCAACTCATTTACAACCTTAGCCTATCGCAATGGCGTAACGTTGTCAATTATGTCACAAAAAGTCTTTGGACTAAGGTTGTTTTATGAAAACCACTGAAAATTTCCACTCCTATAGCATGTGTTTTTTTTTTCTCCCTAACAACTAATTCAGTACATAGTACGTTCACCAAACGCTTAATAAAATTTTTTACATCTCAAATTTGCATTTTTTTTAACTATGGTTCTTTTTTCAAAACCATTCAAATGTTGGTGCTCCGGTCTAATGAGATTAATTTTATTGCTTAGGCTGTCTGTGTTCAGAGGGTTGAAGGCCAGAAACTTGGAGCTTAATAGTAAAAGTATAGTATTGATTTTCTCTTTATTCTTGAATCATTTAAGGAGTTAGGTACAGCTTACAGCAGTAAAATTTTGGAAATATTCAACACTTTTTTCCTCCATTACTATATCTTGTACAATAATGAAAATTAGTATGTGTAAAACACTGTCCTTCTGCTATATGAAAAAAAATATATTTTTTTACGATTTAAAAGAAATTATTTACAGTTTTTTTTAATTCAATTCACTGTGCAGTGATGAAGCTTTTCTCACATAACTCAGAAACTATACAACATTCTGTGATTAAATTTTTTGTGCGTATTAATGCATGTCATATCTACAATATGATGCAAGATCACTTCCCTACCTTTGATAGATTGTCTGATAAAAATAAATTAATTTCAAAAATGGTCAAATATCAGTATATTCTTCTAATACAAAATAAAAAAAAATATTATTTATTAAGGAATGTAGTTGAAAGAGCATGATATTCTAAACATGAGTTTCAGCAATAAAATAAAAGAGAGAGAACATGAAAAAGTTAACAAGTTTATGAGTTATGAGGGAAACGCTTCATCACTGCACAGTGAACTGCCACAGTTTTGAATTTTGACAAAAAAAAAATACAAATAATGTTTTTTTAATCATAAAAATATTTTATGCTCGACCATGCCGAAATATAGTAATAATACACCTGGTAGCAGTCCTTTAATGCATGTCATTAAAGTACACCTACTCATTAAAGTACAGGTGTTCAGCCAATGACAACTCAGCTTACAGGTGTTCAGCCAATGACAAGTCACCTTTGTACCGTTATAAAACCGCAAGTATCGATTATTCTCGGATATGCAATCGAAAGAGAATTGGCAAAAAGTCACGCAGGCTGGAAATCCAATACTGTCGCAGAAGGTTATGTTCTATTACTATAATAATTAGTCGACCTGGTTGGCGAGTTGGTATAGCGCTGGCCTTCTATGCCCAAGGTTGCGGGTTCGATCCTGGGTCAGGTCGATGGCATTTAAGTATGCTTAAATGCGACAGGCTCATGTCAGTAGATTTACTGGCATGTAAAAGAACTCCTGCGGGACGAAATTCCGGCACATCCGGCGACGCTGATATAACCTCTGCAGTTGCGAGCGTCGTTAAATAAAACATAACATTTAACACTATAATAATTAGCGTTAATTGTAAATAATATTCAAATAAATTCAATTTGTCATCTCGTTTTTCAATGTCGAATTCAATAATCAAAGTTATATAAAGTTTAACGGGATTACATCAAGATCAATAACATTATTTTTCCTCGGGAAAAATCAATACTTTCACGTCTGCGCACATCTCACAATTCACGACCTAGAACAAGGTCACTTCCGATCTTGTCAGATACAAATAAAATGTATACATCTGAATAATTTCAAGTTAGAAATATGGTCGAGCATAAAAAGTCGTATGAAACTCGCCTAAAATGGTAATTAAGAAGCTCGTATGAAAATAATTGTGAAACTCGCTTGCGCTCGTTTCATAAATATCCATACTCGCTTCTTAATTACTATCATAATAATAATAATAATAATAATAATAATAATAATAATAATAATGGCTTTATTTAACCTGGCAGAGTTAAGGCCGTAAGGCCTTCTCTTACACTGAACCAGGATTAAAACTTGCTTACACATTTGAACATAAAACTTGATCAGAATTAAGTAATTACATACTGATTACATAATGAGATCAAAAGAGGTAGTTACATAGAATTTACCTCATAAAATAAAAATAAACATAGTGAATTACATATTAATTTGTTAGAATCAAATGCGAATCACATAAAAACAGAAGCCGATAATTCAATAAAAAAGAAAAATGTACACAGTAAAAATAAAAATAAACACATTAGTATACATATTAGTATTAGATTACAATTAAGTAGGATTTACGTAATTAAACCAGAAACCGACAATTGAATAAAATGTACGCAAAAAAAATAGATTAATAATAAAGAACAACAACACACTGGGATACATATTGGCGTTAAGTGATAAATAAACACGATTTAGATAATAAAAATAAGAAAAAAATAATAATAGCCCTAAATACAGTGGAACACATTTGCAACACGTTAGGTCTGGCAACTCATCATAAGATACTTTTCTAATTTACATTTAAAGGAAATTAAAGTTTGGCAGCCCTTGACTTCAGGCGGCAGAGAATTCCAGTGACGAGAAGTAGCAACAGTGAAAGACGAAGAATAAAGAGATGATGTGTGCAGTGGTATTTCTAGCGTGCTGTCATATTGTGACCGAGTATTATAGGCTCGTTGCATAATGTACTATTTTCATATAGCAGATGGACAGTATTTTATATACACCAATTTTCATTATTGTACAATGACACAATAATGGAGGGAAAAAATGTTGAATATTTCCAAAAATGTTACTGTTGTAAGCTGTAGCTAACCCCTTAACCCTTTCTAACCCAAATTAAATTTACAAGCAATCCATGTTGAAACAAATAGCTGTATTAGGACCAATTCAGTGACCAAGTTACGGGAGTGGCAACATTTGAAACAAAACTATATTGATGAAAATGTATTGAAAAAGAAGTTATCCAGCAAAATTTACCTTCATATGTAACACACAGGTATATAAATGCTGTAAAGTTAATTATTGCCATGTGGTATCTATAGGTAAGAAAGGATTAACAGGATTAATGAGAAAAAAGATCATCCAGAAAGTAAGGGGGTGACTCACATGCCTGTTTTGACAGTCTGCACTTCATTACGAACTGTGCTATGCATATTTTGTTCAATTAATGCTTGTATGTACCTCCACTTCTCCACTGCTGCAATCGAGATGTCTCCCGCACAAACGCCAAATGGACTCGCAGTTGACAGCAGCCGAGGAATAAAGAAGTAAACAGGTGGTAAATCACTCCGTGAGTCCTTAAAAAAACATGACGTTGTGCGACGGTTCGCCAGTCACAAAATTGTTCATCAATGAGCAATATCGATACGAAGTGATATCGATAACCGGCGAGCGCACATGGCCGCGTGTATAATTGAAAGAATCGATAGCAGATGCAATCGATGAGGGGCGCCCTCACTTATTAACTCGCACTCTCAATCACGTGGCTAACGAGGTCCAAGGCGTGGCCCAGTTCTGAAGACTGCGTCCCAATTACCCTTCATTCCGTACCATGTTGTTCGCCATTCCGAGAGGAGTTACTTGCATAAGGCTCCGAACAGGAGTTAAAGTTATGTTTTATTTAACGACGCTCGCAACTGCAGAGGTTATATCAGCGTCGCCGGATGTGCCGGAATTTTGTCCCGCAGGAGTTCTTTTACATGCCAGTAAATCTACTGACACGAGCCTGTCGCATTTAAGCACACTTAAATGCCATCGACCTGGCCCGGGATCGAACCCGCAACCTTGGACATAGGAGGCCACCGCTATACCAACTTGCCAACCAGGTCGACTCCGAAGAGGAGTTCATGGTGAAAAGCAAATCCAGGTTTCAAAGGCATCACCTGCACAAAACTGTCCACATATTGTAAGCGAAGTCTGATATGGAAAGAAAGGCTTTTCAACTTCTCATGTGCCAATATAGCCTAGAATTTTAATAAATAGGCCTACATTATAATTAAACAACACTTTGATGGACTTGGAAGGTACGACATTACTGTCTCATTCACAATGAAAATTAAACATAACGTAAGCGTTAACTTAAGAATGTAAACGTTACGGTAAAATGAAGAAGTCATAAGGTCCATTTACAATGAATATTAAACATAACCGTAACATAAACACAGAAGTTTGCGCCCAGGCTATCAAATGGGATCATTCACAATGATTCACATAAGCACTAACATAAACATTACCGTAAGACGTTAACTTGTCGGGTAGAGTTCCCGGGTAGGTCAGCGGGAGAGCGTTGGTACGTTTAACCAAAGGTCCCGGGTTCGATACCCGGCCCCGGAACAATTTTTCCCTCGAAATTATTCAAATTAACATTACAGGGAGTTATTCCTGAAAGCTTAATTTGGGTTAACTTGAAAGTTTGCAAACTCCAAACTTTCATGCTTATGCTTATGTGATTTGCAAACAGAACACAATCGTGGAGCGCTGAAGTATACGACAGAATATGAGGAAATGGCGTCGTTGTTATGTTTCCATGGTTACAAAGTATGTTTGCGGTTATGTTTATGTTCCCATCGTGAATGATGGTATGACTTCTTGATTTTACCGTAACGTTTACATTCTTAAGTTAACGCTTACGTTATGTTTAATTTTCATTGTGAATGAGCCTTTACTTATTTTGAAGTTAACCTCTGCTTTGTATTCTGGATCCTAGTGGTCAGCCGTAGATTTCGGCCAGATCGCTTTAATAGATGAGAAACTTGTTTTGCATAAATACGAGATTGGAAATGTCATCAAAAATTTTATTGCAAGCTCTACATATCCTTGCATTCCTCTGACTACTGGTGTACACTATAGAGAAAAAAATATCAAATTTCAGCCATTTGAGCGCAACTGCCTAAAAACGGATTCAGTATCCATCTGTAAACTGTCGTAATTGTTTTCAGTCTTGCAGGAAAACACTCAGAGAGCTGCTGTTTAAAATTATGCAAACTTAATTGGAAAAAGAAACGCGGCATTTATCTAATCATAATAATCTTCTTCTTCTTCTTCTTCTTCTTCTTCACTCTTTGCGGTTGTCTCTTGTTTCCCAATGCCACACTTCTCTAACTCTTCATTGACCCTTTTCCAATCCTCTATATTCCATAGCTTTCGAAACTTCTTCCATCCGTTTTACATGATCTTACTCTTCCTCCCTTCCCAGTGCAGATCACTCCATTACTTTCTTCTGCAATCGCTCCATTCCCATTCTCTGTACATGTGCATACCATCTCAATGGCCTTGCTTCTAACCTCTCCGTAACAGTTTCTACTACATTTTTTCCCTAGTCTGTGCATTTCACACATGATCAAATCGAATGTATTGCAGGCATTCATTTTTACTGGCTCTTTTTCTTTCCATTCTTTCAGTAATCGCACAAATTTTTCCCCATAAGTAAGTGTCTATACTTACTTACAAATGGCTTCAAGGAACCCGAAGGTTCATTGCCGCCCTCACATAAGCCCGCCATCGGTCCCTATCCTGAGCAAGATTAATCCAGTCCCTACCATCATATCCCACCTTCCTCAAATACATTTTAATATTATTATTTTAATATTACAATGCGTGCAGTTCTGTATTGTGTAACTTTCTCCATTCTCCAGTAACTTCATCCCTCTTAGCCCCAAATATTTTCCTAAGCACCTTATTCTCAAACACCCTTAATCTCTGCTCCTCACTCTAAGTGAGAGCCAAGTTTCACAACCATAAAGAACAACCGGTAATATAACTGTTTTATAAATTCTAACTTTCAGATTTTTTGACAGCAGACTGGATGATAAAAGCTTCTCAACCGAATAATAACACGCATTTCAAATATTTATTCTGTGTTTAATTTCCTCCCGAGTATCATTTATATTTGTTACTGTTGCTCCCAGGTATATGAATTTTTCCACCTCTTCAAAGGATAAATTTCCAATATTTATATTTCCATTTCGTACGATATTCTCGTCACGAGACATAATCACATACTTTGTCTTTTCGGGATTTACTTCCAAACTTATTTCTTTACTCGCTTCCAGTAAAATTCCCGTGTTTTCCCTAATCGTTTGTGAATTTTCTCCTAACATATTCACGTCATCCGCATAGACAAGCAGCTGATGTAACCCGTTCAATTCCAAACCCTCTGTGTTATCCTGGACTTTCCTAATGGCATACTCTAGAGCAAAGTTAAAAAGTAAAGGTGATAGTACATCTCCTTGCTTTAGTATTGTCATGTCATTATAAAATTAATTTCACAAAATGACTTTCATTCGAAATATTAAATTGTTTAGTCGCTTGACTGCAAAGGGCTATAAGCTACATGACTTTGGGGGGGGGGGAGACGTTTAATGTATTCGTTATTTCTAATTTTAAGCGAAAAAAAAACTCTTATCTGAAACATGTTTCCTATTAAATCCTTAATACATGAAAACTTTGTGTTCCAATAAAAAAATATCTTGAAGAAACGACAGTAGAACACTGCATAGACAATGCAACACCGAACTTACTGTATACTCTATTTTTTTTCATGGAGTGCAGTTTCATAGAAAGGACTTTGCCGACAGACCTTCTACTGCCCCCTACTAATTGGTTGTCATAAATAAATGTCTTCCTTACTGTGACGGAAATCTTGTCTTCTCTTGTTAGTAACCAATCACAACCCTCGTTCAGAAGAATTGACAGGTGCCCGTCAAATCCACGTGGAGGCAGAGTTGCCGCATCTTTTCCGAATTCCAAGAATCCCGTCAGTTTCACTGCATAATTTCGAAGGTCATCAGGATTGTGGCAACTGTGCAATGTTGGGACTAGGGGACAGGATGGAATTGTCAGAGGTGTTCGTGTAGGAACTCATAAATCTGTAAGTGGGTGATCAAAGGAGCCACCGAACTGCACTCCTTGAAATAAAATAAGGTATATGAACAGTCTTGTGGTGCAAAACAATAATCAAATTAACTTATACATTATTGACGACACGGCGGCGAGCTACAATCAAAGTGTACGCTGACGTTAACCCACTGAGTGGGACGATACACAAGAAGGATAGGAAGAATAATTACGCTACAGTATATTTAAATGGCTTTAAACTTGTGGTTTTATTGATACGCCTTTCTGGCATGATGCCATTGATATATTGTTTTGAGTATACTACACCTCTTCTTACAATACAGTAGAATGGTCCTGTGTCCCTTGAGCCCTATTGGTGATAACTGAACGGGTCACAGGAAGCTTTACCTGAAAGACTAGATTTGGATAATATATAGGTCACTGTGTACGTTAACAGAAAACCACAATTCTCGCGATTTTTCCCTTGAAATTATTCAAATCTGCTTCACAGGAGCTTTACCTGAAAGACTAGATTTGCATAATATATACGTCGCTGTGTACGTTAACAGAAAACCACAATTCCAAGTCACACAGAGATTGTGTGCACTCGATGTGGGTCTCTGGCGTTTCGTCAGCCCACCCGAGTTGTTTGGAAATAAAGGGAAAAGTTGAACGGTATCGGGTGGAATTCCCGGGTAGCTCAGTTGGCAGAGCGCTGGTACGTTCAACCAGAGGTCCCGGGATGGATACCCGGCCCCGGAACAATTTTTCCCTTGAAATTATTCAAATCTGCTTTACAGGGAGCTTTACCTGAAAGACTAGATTTGCATGCTACACTTCTTGCAATACAGTAGAATGGTCCGTGTTCACGTAACATAGGGAAGCAGGGTACCCATGTTCGAGCTTCAGTAATGACGAAATGCTTGAAGCTATATCGATACAGTAACTGAGAGGTTCAAAACCCGACACAGGTTCATCTCGAGTGACGTAACGAAGCAAGACTTGCGCACTTCAACCTGTTTTGCCAACAATTAGCAGTGAACGATGTTGCGCGCTGTTTGCAGTCATCTTGTAGCAGATGACATGTGTCACGTCACGCGCATCGACCACGTCACAGCGGATGGCAACGTCCATCACTCACAGAGCTATTCTTTGCGACGACACAGAGTACGTGGTCTGGATCATCCCGCATGCAGGGAACTACAGCCTGGTCCATATCTGCAAGGATTGAGCCCTTGACCCGTTCAGTTATCACCACTAGGGATATCCTGAACTAACACCAACAGATACAGCACGTGTGCATTTGTTTTCCGGTGTATAAACATTGAGGATTTACGTAGTGTATTAGTACTTAAATACTCTTAAAAACAACTCAAAACGTCAAATTTTTGTTGTGTTCCTATATGTAAAAACCAGGAAAAGCCTTTTGTCTTCATTCAGGTCCCAAAATATTTTGAATATATGCTTTAAACAATGTAACTACTTCAAATAAGGAATTGCTGGCTACAGTTTCATTTTGGAAGAGGGAAAAGAAAAATTAATGAGAACATACGCAACCTCGACAGCGAGCTATGTTAGCTTAGATTATATTCAGTACTTCTAGATTTATTTATTTATTGGGTTATTTTACGACGCTGTATCAACATCTAGGTTATTTAGCGTCTGAATGATATGAAGGTGATAATGCCGGTGAAATGAGTCCGGGGTCCAGCACCGAAAGTTACCCAGCATTTGCTCGTATTGGGTTGAGGGAAAAACCCCGGAAAAAACCTCAACCAGGTAACTTGCTCCGACCGGGATTCGAACCCGGGCCACCTGGTTTCGCAGCCAGACGCGCTGACCGTTACTCCACAGGTGTGGACTGTACTTCTAGAAGTCTCCGAAGTTTACGCCAGCATTTTACGCCTGCAGTAAACTCTCGATTAACTGGGATGTTTATTATCCAGGACGATCCATAGTGAAATCCATTTCGTGAATAATGTTTTAATGTGCTCTAGATTAATTATCAAAACCATGTTTTTACTTCATCCTACATAGTATTCATAACTGCATGTTCTTAACCTACAAAACACAAGAATAATCGTGATACTATTGCAATCATATTATATCATCTTGACCCTTTCAGTTATCACTAGGGCTAGGATTTTAATGAAATTGCATCTTTTTTCTACTGAGCCAGAAACATAGCTGCTTTAGTATTTACATGTTATGTGATAAACTGAGTGTTTTAAGACATATTCGTTAGGGCATTTTTTACCTCTTACAACTCATAAGAGCATTTCTGTTTTATTCGGTCATTTTTGGGGGTATTTTCATTTAATTTTGACCATAAATCCCCATTATTAATGTAAAATATTATTCATTTCCTTTGATATTTTCTCTACATATTTTTTAAAATCAATAACCATTATTTTGTATAATATTTTATGCTCGACCATGCCGAAATGTAGTAATTATACACCTGGTAGCAGTCCTTTAATGCATGTCATTAAAGTACACCTATTCATTAAAGTACAGGTGTTCAGCCAATGACAAGTCACCTTTGTACCGTTATATCGATTATTCTCGGATATGCAATCGACAGACAATTAACGAAACGTCACGGAGGCTGGAAATCCAAAACTGTCGCAGAAGGTTATGTTCTGTTACTATAATAATTAGCGTTAATTGTAAATATTATTCAAATAAATTCAATTTGTCATCTCTTTCTTTCAATTCTAAATCAATTTGCAGGTTATATCAGAGTAATGTTCATTCTTATTCTGTGCCAAGGTCAATGACATTCGGCCTCGGAAAAAATCAATACTTTCGCGTCTGCGCACATCTCACAATTCAGGTCAGTTCGCACATAACCATAAGAAGACCTAATTTTCAATACTTTCAAGTTAGAAATATGGTCGAGCATATGGTCGTATGAAACTTGCCTATAATGGTAATTAAGACGCTCATATGAAAATTATGAAACTCGCTTGCGCTCGTTTCATAAACAGACATACTTGCGTCTTAATTACTACCATTATAGGCCCGTTGCATAATGTACTATTAACCGTTTTTCTAAACAAATATTGCCATTTTAACGTAGTTCACCCCCACGTAATGGATCAGACCAACCACCCCTTCAATATAGACTCGTCTATACCTGCTAGTTCCGGATAAGAGAACCTAGAACGTAGATTTTATTTTATGACGCTGTATCAACATCTAGGTTATTTAGCGTCTGAATGAAATGAAGGTGATAATGCCGGTGAAATGAGTCCCGGGTCCAGCACCGAAAGTTACCCAGCATTTGCTCGTATTGGGTTGAGGGAAAACCCCGAAAAAACCTCAACCAGGTAACTTGTCCAGACCGGGATTCGAACCCGGGCCACCTGGTTTCGCGGCCAGATGCGCTGACCGTTACTCCACAGGTGTGGACTAAGCCAATTATGTAAGATCAATTTTTAGGGCATTTTAAGGGCATTTTTTAAAGATTTTTAGTTCATAAATGCATTGCTTTTAGGACATTTTTTCATGACGTATAGTCATCAAAATCCTAGCCCCAGTTATCACGAAAACCAAGAGACTCCTGACCTCGTCGTCAGCACGGTGTAGGACCATCGCCTAACAGACGGGTCACAAATATTATAATATTAGCATTTTGCCCTTTCTGCCGTTTAATTCCCTCGTATGGTTTCATAGGCTTTTAATAGGTAAACAGTCTTATTCCGTATACATATTTTGAAGCTGTACGTACAAGTATAGGCCTATGTTTTCGTTTGAAAATATGTTTGTGTAAAAAAAAATTTTCTGGACAGAACATCTTATAAATCTCTTCTTTTATCAAATCATCGTATGTGAGACAGAGGTGCCAACCTTTGAAGTGGGTAGTCCATAATCTCGTCTTTAATCACGCCGCTCTTTTGAAAAAAGTCTGACATAAAAATAGGTGATAGATTGTAAACCTATTAACAAGAAATTTTCTTTTCTACTAGGCCTTATACTCCTGTTATATGATAATAGAATTCGATTATATAGGAGTAATTGCAGCCTCCCCGGAATAAGGGTGTAACCAACAAATCTATAATACACGTTTCAGAAGAAAATAAAATAATTTCAGACGCATATTTCGTTAGGACTATATTTACTAGCAGAAGGATTTGATTAATCAAGAATACAGAAATTAAACGCAATAATTTAGTGTTTTGTAAACTAGATGTAAATTATGTTTTATTTAACGACACTCGCAACTGCCGAGGAATTTTGTCCCGCAGGATTTCTTTTCATTCGTTTCATTTTTAACAGCCGTCGCTATGATCATGTATCCGAGTATTTCTTTCAATTATCTTGGCTTCGTTTACGGGAGAGACGTTCAGTTCATTCACTCTGTTTGCTGTATCAGATTTTAAATAATTCCACACCTATTTACCTAGTTCCTCGCTTCACACTTTTAGCATCCCACCACACCCGTGATACACGTTCACAGCATAACCTTGTTCTATCAATTCCATTCCATCAAACATCTCTCTACTCTGCTTCCTTCACAATACACACAGCCCGTTCCTGGAATTCCTTGTCACAGGAAATCAGGAGCAGTCGGAGTCTAAAATCTTTTAAGTACACTCTACTTAGAAATGTCTTTAATGAACAGAACTAGACTCTTGCGGAAGTTTCTAAATAGTCTTAAATACCAAGTTGTTATTTTTTTCTCCTCTTCTTCTTCTTTTTTCCTCTTTTCTTTTTTTTTATCATCTTGACATATTTCTTAATCATTTGTATTTATATGCCATTTAGTACGACTTTGCTAATCAACATTTATGTCTTGTAACCCACATGTATTCTCCTATTAGTATATTAACTGTATAATATATCTCAAGTGAATTAATCATCGTAATTATCTCGGGCATTATAGGTCTTATAAATTTTGTGTGTGTGTGTGTGTGTGTGCGTGCGTGGGTGCGTGTGTGTGTATCCCCCTCATGTTATGTAACTGACTTTGATTATGTGTAATTTTCTACTTTATTTTATATGTTACATAACCGATCTTGACTATTTGTAATTTTATATTATGTAACTGATCTTGACTATTGTAATTTCCTACTATATTTTATGTAATTTCTAAGGTATTTTCTTTTGTGTTGTTTTGTAATCAAATTTTGTATTTCATGTATATTATTGAAACCTGGTTGAGCGGAAGAGAAGGCCTCATGGCCTTAACTCTGCCAGGCAAAATAAACCTACTACTACTACTACTACTACTACTACTAAATCTACTGACATGAGCCTGTCACAACATGAAACAAGATCAATATTATAAACACTGCGAACGTCTATTCAGGAAGAAGCCACGTCGGATATTTATGTATTTAAAATATACAATTACAAACCAAGACAGAAATGCAATATTTTTTGCGAACCTAGAAAACGAGTTTTAAACTAATCTAGACATGGAACTAAATCGTGTGATTTTTATGATTATAAATTTCAAACGCATCATTTCAGTGTGTTTAATCACAACTATCAGATAAAAAAAATTGACACTCGAACTCATTGAACAAGATATCGCTTGAAACTGCAGCTCTAGGCGAGTCTAAAAGTGCTCCTAGCGTCAAGTTTCAGAAGCAGGCATGGCCATAGTTACCAACTGAACAGGCACCAGGCAGAACTGGCCTCAATAATTAACCCATCAATCCGTCAATTATTAAAGCCGCACCTGATTTTGAATGATGAAAGCAAAAACATATGCAGCGCGGTTTTAAAATAACTGCATTTCCACCTCTGCTTCATCGCCCTTCCACGCCATCAGGTTTTCAATCACAGAGCAACCCGATCCTCAGTTGCACGTTTGCGAGCGAGTGCGGGGTAACCATCGCTACAGCAGCTCAGTTGGCAACGACATCTCCCACGAGCTGCCTGCAGTCAACCTCCTGCATTTCACACTAGAGATGAGCTTAAACGATATTTTCAAGTATCTGTTTGTTCTTTTTACTTTATATAAATGACTTACCTAAACAGATTTTGCACACTAAATGTTTACTATGTCCTGATGATGTTAAATTGTACAGGGACATCATTTTATTTTTACTTCAATTTTTATTGTACCTGAGTTTTTCAATGTACTTCACTCCCACCCCTTCTACTAATGAAGTTCAATCGTCCTCCACACAGAACCAAGGACACATATAGTAAACAGTACTGAGTTAGTGAGTATAGTCGTTCCATAAATATGTTCGCGTTTTCCAGAGACGAAAGAGCTTTCAGTATTGAATCATGTTTTCTCACAGGTACTGTCCGTTTGCCTACGACGCATCCCGAGTTCCCCCACCTGCTTCTGCTCGCCCCTCTGTAAAAGTTGGGCTGTCTTAGCTCTTTTCTGAAAACATTAATTTCTGTTAGGAACTGCACGTTTACGTAATATTACACAACTTTTTAAAATAACTTAGATAAAAGGGCCTCGTCAAGTAATTAACTGTCACGTGATTTCCTCCCTTTCTACGATGCTGCGGCATAACCACTTGGACGGACAGTAGATGGCATGTCTGAGTAATTTTATATTTTCGGGTCGGGCAGAAGTGAAGATTGAATTAACAGTACGTAGAGTAGGTATAGAATTATTTCAACATGAGTTACTAGTACGAAGGACGAAACTGGCAATTGGAATTAGATGTAATAGTCTATAGTGCGATAATATGCACAAAAGAACTGAAGCCTGTATCGAAATGAACGGCCACCATTTTCAAAATTGTGTTTAAATATTCATATTATGATTATTTTTCAATTTAACTTCTTTCTCTATATTGTACGCTAATGTGCTGTAGACAGTATAATATACACTGCATAATGAATACGTTCGCATGGATAACTCACTTCGTGAGTAAAAACACTTATTCTTAATACAGTACTGTACTTTGATTAAAGAAAAACCTAATGAAAATTATCAAACTCAAAATCGCGATATTTCCTAGTTTACGTAAATGGATGAACTACTTTTCTTCCTTCCTATACCTAGTAGAGTGATTTATGTTTTACGCCAGTATCATCGAACTCCAGTCTTGGAGGGGGGAGCAAGCGGTGTTCCCGGTTCTCTAAAGGTATAGACAGGTTAATATTAAAAATGTTAGTAAAAATAAAATGATGTCCCTGTATAAAGTCATTGACAAACAACAAGACGTTTTTGATCTACAGCATGATTTGTATGGAGTATCGATAATTTTCTTCTGTTAAATCTTAATAAATGTTGCTTTATGACATATTCTAAAAATAAGACAGTTGCTCAAAATTCGTATGTAATTAAAGGTGTGAAGTTACCTAGAGTAGAATCATTTAAGGATTTGGGTATTTATTTTACACACAACTTATGTTTTAAAATGCACTTAAATCACGTGGTAATTGATGCATATAGAAAATTAAGATTTATAATCAGAAATACTAAAGAATTAAAAAATATAAATACTATTGATACTCTCTATAAAACTATAGTTAGAAGTAAGCTAGAGTATGCGCCTGTAATATGGTCACCTCAATTCCAGTCCCATCAGATACAAATAGAAAGGATACAGAGAAGATTTTTACGTTATTTATATTTTAAAAAACATCATGTATCGTCTTATGACAAGCAAATTTCATATAATCAGTTACTTTTTTAATTTAATTATAAAACTTTAAAATCTCAACGATTAATAAATAGCCAAATTTTACTCTATAAGACTGTTAATGCTATATTGAATAACTGTGATCTTCTTAAATTCCTTCAGTTCAATGTAAAAAGAACACAATTCCGTCATAGGCAACCTTTTATTATTCCTATTCCTAGAACTGTTTTCTTCAAGAACTCTCCATTGTTTGTTATGTGTAATACAACTCTCTGTCTTTAAACTGTGATTCTCAATTGGATTTCAGTTTAACAGTTGAAAAATTTCATACAATATTAAAAAGCATTCTATTTCCTTAGATATTTAAATTATGAAGAAGTATATTATGATGTTTTCACTCAAGTTTTTAAATAATTTTGCATCATTATATTGACATTTGGCACTATATTAACTGCAATATTATAATATTCTAGCATCTATTACCGTTATGTATTTTCTTTCTTTCGTTTGTGTTGTTTGTTTTGTTGTTTTTTTTCTCTCTTATTGTGTATTTTGTGTATGTATCTGTGTAAGCCACCTGTAATTGGAAGCCTGCTTCTGTTGGTGGTGGATTTAAAATAAAAATAAAATAAAGAAAATAAACTGTGACTGTGACAATTAAATATCTGTGACTTTTATCGGTGATTTTGTCACGCCGATATTTTATATAGATACGTAGCATGAATTACACCGATAAAAATTAGCAATAAATATTGAAGAGCAGTGAAATATGAATACGATTTCTCTATACACACCACTCATCAGCGATTTATATAGGAAAATCCAACAAAGAAATTATGTACATGTACCATTAACAAATAAATACTTACCTAACTGAACAGTAACATGTCGAAAGTTAACCTCATGTACCAAGAGGTTATATTATAGATATTGAACCAGTTGATCATTTTCAAACGTAGTTGGGTATGGAGAAATTGAGGTTATATGATTATTCTAATCGTTTTAAAAATTGATCCTTTTTATTGCATATAATATAGTGAATAAATTATTTTAAGTCGTGCATTAACATTATAATATTGAGTCATAGAATAAAAATTAATTAAACATAAGTATTCGGAAAAACATTGGAAAATAACTACAAAACAAAACAATTGTTCAGACAGGATTTTACACAAGATAAAGTATCTACAGGTAACCAATGGTGTTATTATTTAAACCGTGTAATAACTACATCATTTATAGTAAGATGGAGAAACTACCGCCCGATTGCTGATATTGTAACATGCGCACGCGCAAACCTACGACGTAGAGGAGAAAATATCAGTCACAGAGTACTGAATACGGAGCAGATTTCGATAGCGATATTTTGTCACAGATATTTCGCGTCATCAGTCACAGGTTTATCTGTGACAAAAAAATACCTGTGACAAAATATCGGTTTGTGAAATATCGGCCATCTCTATTGGCAATGACATCTCGCACGAGCTGCCTGCAGTCAACGTCCTGCACTTCACACCACTACAAGAAACTGTTCATTGAATAAGAAACGCATTTCGTTGTGACAAGGACCAGTCAATGGATTACCCGAACTCATGTGTAACGTCCGTTTATTCTTACCACAGTTCAGTTATATACAGTCACGAAGCTCAATACGTAGTAAATATGCATCCATAGATAGTTGCTAACCACTAGGATCGCTAATATCGCATCATTACAGACGATGCGAAATAGTACCGGCACAGTCTATTGTTCCTAGCACCCTCACAACTCAAGCTTCGTGACTGTAAATACTAGACTAACTGTGCTCTTACTATGAAATGAGGCAGTCTATTCATCTCTGCGCGCCTAACGTTGTTATACCAAGCAGTCCTTTTGACCCATCCGAGTCTCGTTTTTTATTTTCTTTAATATTATTCTATTTATATCGTTTATATATATAAGAAACAATAGAGGTGCAAGGACCGCCCCTTGAGGCACATCTGATGTTACATTTCCTAGCTCCGATATTTCTTTTCCTAGTCTGACCTTTTGGGTTCTGTTCTCTAAGAATTTATTTATCCATCTTACTACTCGGTTATCTATTGGAAGTCTGCTTAGTTTCTCTAAAAGTTTTTCGTGAGGCATTACGTCGAAAGCTTTAGCGAAATCGATCACAACTCCGTCTATTCTTTCCCCCAATTCAATTAAGTATATGACACAACTTAAACAATTACACTGCACCTCCAATTACAAATTTAAGTTGATATGTAATTAATTAAGATGATATGTAATTTAGTTGATATGTAATTAATTAAGAGGATATGTAATTTAGTTGATATGTAATTAATTAAGGTGATATGTAATTATTTAAATTCGTAATAGTTGGGTGAAATAGAAGTACTTATAAGTTAGATTTACTTTTGCTTATCGTAGGCATTATTATAGAATAGTTTTTATTTATAGTCCTAGGTTTATTGCATCTACTATTTATAGATTTACGTTTATTTTATTTTATTTCATTTAGGTTTATTTTATTTTATTTCATGCAATTGTAATTATTGTATATTATATATCACTGCCATCGGGTGTATACATACATACATTATTATTACAGATAATCTTGAGCATGCCTGGGAGCTGTCTAAATTTTAAAAAATGATCTATTGAACAAATTATCAAACGCATCACCATGAGTATACAGGGTGATTCACGAGGATTTACCATCCCTTACGGAGCTTATTTCCGAAGACATTCTGAGCAAAAAATGCCATATAAACATTTCTCCTACTCTCAATATTTTCAGAGTTACACTAATAATTTGAAGTTGTTTGTAAAATACCATTATTCTTGAGTTTTAAGGGTAAAAGAATATTGCAGATAAATAATGAACTATTCAGGAGTATAATTTCTTTAATTAGCTAGTATCTTCATTTACTAGTTCATTGGTGGACCAATACTAAGTGTTCTGCCCGGAAAATTAAAATAATCATATATATTTGGGGAGCAGCAAAAAAATTATTTTTGAAAATAAATTCACTTTTTTTTTTTTCAAAAATTCTAACTTCTTAATTAATTATTTCAAACTGATTTTCTTTGATTCAAAACATTCCTAAATATATGTCGAATGTTTGCAATCTCAGAAAGTTATGTAATATACGTTTTGAAATCTGATTTTTTTAAATGAGGATGAATTTTTTCAGAATTTTTTTTATTTATTTCACAAAATTTTTGGTTGTGCAATTTTCTAAATTTTCTTTGATTCAGAATATAGAGTACTTAATTTCCTTTAATTTCATATATGACACAGTCATTTAAGATGCTGTTTGATGGGTGTTATTATTTTTGAAAATTAAACAAATGCATAAAAATAAATGAAATAAGAAACGAGAAACGAACTTTGAATAGATAACATTGTCATTTAGTGGAAGTAATAGTGACTTGATAGTATGAGAAATATCTCTTCCAAACAAATAGCGTCAAATTTAACTCATTTGTCACTGAAAAAACCTGAAAATGACTGTCGTGCACTTGTAGAAGTAACTTCCGGTTGAAGGAATAACTGTTTTCGGTTAGAAAAATGCTAATAATGTGCAATTGAAGCAAGATATCATATTTATAAACTATGTATATTTGTAAAGTAGAAATTTACAAGGAATCAGGAAAAACCAAAATAATTTTTTACTAAAACGGTCATTTAAAGGCCATATATATTCCAAATCAGAGAATAATTTACAAAGAGGATTATAAACATTAAATAAAATATTGAAAGACTTTGGGATGGAAATTTCAGCTCAAAAATCAAAAGTAATGGCATTTTTAGGGCAAGACCCAGTTAGAAGTAAGATAATACACAATAACCAATGCCTCGAACAAATACAAAATTTCAATTATCTGGGTTGTGAAATATCTTATCAAAATGAAAAAGATGTGGACAAGAAAATTACCAAATTTACACAAATTCTAGGAATAATAAACAATATATTAAAAGCTAAATTAGTACAAAAATCTACAAGAATAAAAATATATAATACACTAGCATTACCCTTCCTTTTATACGGAAGCGAGATTTGGACATTAAAGAAAAAAGACATGAACAGAATCAAAGCAACGGAAATGAAATTTTTGAGGAGGACAGCAGGATATACTCTTTTAGGCCGAAAAAGGAATGAAGACATTTTAGAACAATTAGAAGTAGAGTCAGTAGAAGAAAAAATCAGCAGATACAAATTCAATTGGCTAGATCATGTAAGAAGAATGGAAAATTCAAGAATCCCAAAAATTATGATGCAATATAAACCTAGAGGACATCGTCGGCCAGGAAGACCTTTTAGAAGACTGCTAGATGGAGCCGAAACAGGTCTACAGAGGCTTAATTCATGAAGGATGATGATAATGATAATGATGATGAAATACCTTAATCTGAAATGGAGCTTTAAAATTACTTTATGAAAAGTTAACTTTTAAGTGTTTTACGTGAATATTTGAAAATATGTACTTAAAAAATTCAAAATATGTTTTTATGTGAAATAAAATTTAAAATATATGCTCAGGTGACCTTCTCCGGAACTTAAAACACAATTACGAGTTACTATTACAGTGCAAATAATAGTAATATGGGTTACAAGAGCGGTATGTTGAAGTTTTCATATTCTAGGAAAAGTTTGAAGAAGCAAAACGTAGTTGAGCTTTTTTAATTTCCGAGAATTGAAAGAAAACATACCGCTCGTTTATCGTACATTATTTTGTGCGAAGATCGTTTATTACATACCTGAAAGAGGAATTTCTAATTAGTTACAATGAAATCTCCATCTTGGTTTCTGTTCAATGACGGCAAATTTGCAAAACAAAAATATCTATCTTCAACATTGTTGCTTTAAAATGTTTTCTATGTTTACTATACTCCAGCAGGCCGTGATATACGTCTGTCTTTTTTGGAATCTTGTTGATTTTTTCACGGCTTCCTTAATGTTACTTGCAACACGAATGCAGTAACTTTAGTGGAGTTGTAGAGTTTACTTAATTTTTGCAAATATTTAAAAACAATAATTAACATTGCAATTTAGGTGAAATTGCAATGGTAAGTTTCCAATTTATAATTATTACTATATTGAACGTCTCTAAACATAATATGTTAAAAGCCTAAAGCAGTAAAATCAATATGTCACTTAAGCGGTAAGAAGAGGGAAATTGTTATGTGTGTTAAGTTGGGAATACTGAATGTGGAATTTTAGACTTTCCGCGGATTGGTTTCCGCACAGAACCAATACGCGGTAAGTGTGAAATACCACATTCAGTATTCCCAACGTAACACACATAACAATTTCCCTCTTCTTACCGCTTAAGCGCGACATTCATTTTACTGCTTTAGGCTTTTAACATATTATTTTTAGAGACGTTTAACATAGTAATAATTATAAATTGAAAACTTACCACTGCAATTTCACCTAAATTGCAATGTTAATTATTGTTTTTAAATATTTGCAAAAATTAAGTAAAGTCTATTACTCCACGAAATTTATTGCATTCCTGATACAAGTAACATTAAGGAAGCCGTGAAAAAATCAACGAGATTCCAGATGCTGATGTTATTACTGCAATATGTTATATAAATAATATTGTTAAAATATTAAAATGAAAAATAAATCATTACATAACCTTACCGTTTGTTTTAAGTTCGCATTTATAGACTGGGGAAAAAAAAAACAGACGTATATCACGGCCTCCTGGAGTATAGTAAACACAGAAAACATTTTACAGCAACAATGTTGAAAAAAGATATTTTGGTGTTCCGAAGTTGGCGTCATTAAACAGAAACCAACATGGAGATTTCATTGCAACTAATTAGAAATTCGTCTTTCAGGTATGTAATAAACGATCTTCGCACAAAATAATGTACGATACACGAGCGGTATGTTTGTTTTTATGTTCTGGGAAATTAAAAAAGCTCAACTACGTTTCGCTTTTTCAATCTTTTCCTCGAACATGAAAACGTCAACATACCGCTCTTGTAACGTATATGACTATATTTGCCTAAGAATCCTAACCCCACTTATAAATTATAAACATTTTTCCCCAGGAAAGAACGCAGAATTGAATCGCATAAAGACAACGCGTGGTTTTCGTTTCGTAAGGAAGAGCTGGCCGCGTGCATCGCGCCGAGGGCCGGCCGGGTCGGCTTCGATATTTATTGATGATCTGTAACACTCGCCCGCATCATAATCGACGAGCTCTTCTGGTATTGACACACAGTCCAGCGCACGGGCGGTAAGGCATCACCCTGAGAGAGCAGCAATAATTGAGGCGCATCCGTCTACCATTCCACAGACGAGCATCAATTAACTTTGTTAATTAACTGTGAAATAAGCATCAATTAACTTTGTTGTTGTTGCTAGGGCCTACAGATGTGATATCGCCTTGGGAGACCAGCAGTCTCGCTCCTAAAGGCGAGGCAGGGCGTCCCTGATTTAATTTACGTAGGTATTTAAAATATTTCACTGCGACTAGTCCAGCACGCTGGGTTCGATTCCTGGCAAGGAAGTGGGCATACAGATTCACCTGCATTGGGACTGGATATTTAGTATTTATTTATTTATTTAACCTGGTAGAGATGAGACTCAGGCCTTCTCTGCCCCTCTACCAGGGGATTACAACTACAGGGACATCATTTTATTTTTACTTCAATTTTTATTGTACCTGAGTTTTTTAATGTACTTCACTCCCACCCCTTCTACTAAGGAAGTTCCAACTCCACACAGAACCAAGACCGCAGATAGTAAGCAGTACTGAGTTACTGAGTATAGTACGTTCCAGAAATATGTTCGCGTTTTCCAGTGACGAAAGAGCTTTCAATATTGAATCATATTTTCGCACAGGTACTGTCCGTTTGCGTACGTCGCATCCCGATTTCCCCCATCTGCTTCTGCTCGCCCCTCTGTAAAAACCGGGCTGTCTTAGCTCTTTTCTGAAAACATTAATTTCTCTTAGGAATTGGACGTTTACGTAATATTATACAGCTGTTTAATTTAGCTTAAATAAAAGGGCCTCGTTAAGTAATTAACTGTCACGTGATTTCCTCCCTTTCTACAATCCTGCGGCATAACTACTTGGACGGACAGTAGATAGCATGTCTGAGTAATTTTATATTTTCGGGTCGGGCAGAAGTGAAGATTGAATTCACAGTACGTAGAGTAGGTACAGAATTATTTCAACATGAGTTACTAGTACGAAGGACGAAACTGGCAATTGGAATTAGATGCAATAGTCTATAGTGCGATAATATGCACAAAAGAACTGAAGCCTGTATCGAAATGAACGGCCACCATTTTCAAAATTGTGTTTAAATATTCATATTATGATTATTTTTCAATTTAACTTCTTTCTCTATATTGTACGCTAATGTGCTGTAGACAGTATAATATACACTGCATAATGAATACGTTCGCATGGATAACTCACTTCGTGAGTAAAAACACTTATTCTTAATACAGTACTGTACTTTGATTAAAGAAAAACCTAATGAAAATTACCAAATTCAAAATCGCGATATTTCCTAGTTTACGTAAATGGATGAACTACTTTTCTTCCTTCCTATACCTAGTAGAGTGATTTGTGTTTTACGCCAGGATCATCGAACTCCAGTCTTGGAGGGGGGAGCAAGCGGTGTTTCTGGTTCTCTAAAGGTATAGACAGGTTAATATTAAAAGTGTTAGTAAAAATAAAATGATGTCCCTGTATAACATGAACAATAAGATTACAATTAATATTAAATTTACAATTACAATTACAATAAAAGTTAAAGTACGACAAGATTACCTGATTAATGAAAGCTAGACATTTTATCATAGAAGTTAAGAACAAAGAATATTTTTGTATTTACTAATTACAAATCAAACCTACAATAACAAAATTCTATAGTGATGAAATTACCGGATATTGAAATATTTTGTGATAGATTAAGAGAACTATTTACAAGAAACCATGTCTGAACGAGTCTTAATTACTGACCAAGTGCCTAGTAAGTTTGTGTTTGAATTCAATTTTATTTCGACAGTCCCTGATGCTAGCAGGTAACGAATTCCAGAGTCTTGGCAGCGCTATTGTTAAAGAGGATGAGTATGAGGAGGTGCGATGGGATGGTATTGTTAGTATTGTTTCATGGCGAGAGCGTGTGTTCAGATTATGGTGGGAAGAAAGGTAAGTGAAGTGAGACGACAGGTACGAAGGAATAGAAGAGTTCAAGATTTCGAAGAGAAGGAGAAGTGAATGTAAATTTCTTTTCTTATCTAGTTTAAGCCAACCTATTGCTTCCAGGGATGGGGTAATATGATCATATTTACGAACATTGCTTACAAAACGTACACACAAATTATGAGCACGTTGAAGTTTCGTTTTGTTGTCGCTGAAAAGGTCAGTCAGTAAAATGTCAGCATAGTCAAAATAGGGAAATACAAGCGTCTGCACAAGGGACTTTTTTATGCAAGACGGAAGATGAATATTTATCCTTTTGAGCACATGGATAATAGAATATACTTTTCTGCATATGTGTCCAGTTACTGGGGATTCTGTCCGCCTGAACACGGAGTCCCTTTACTTACCAACATACGAGTAGGAGGGGGTACGGAGGGCAATGTCCCCCACGTCAAAGTGATACAGGCTACTGTCTTTCTCTAGCATTAGGGATGAAGGAAGCATAATTCTGAGGAATTATAATACGTTATTAGCAAATTAATATACAAATCAACGTTTACGTAAACGTTATGTTTCTAAGGCCGTTCTCCAGAGCTACATTCTACATCTGAAGTGAACTAGACAGGCCTAGTCGGTTTTGACATCAGAAGTCTTGATCCAAAGCTACATAGTTAGGGGTGTGATTTTTTTGTATAATGGTATGTGCAAAATGTGTTAAAAGCTTAATTTCATGTATGCAAAATCCAAATCCCTTAATGAAAGTCCAAAATTAAGTTAAATATATCCGCCAATTTCCGCGAAATGATAGAAATTCAAAAAATTACTTTATAACCACGATATTTAAAAAACAGATTTTGTGGAGAATTCGCAAGAGAAATTACTTTTTCTTCCAAATAAAATGTGAAAATGTTGCTCGTTATAAAATAAATTACACAAACGTGGATACCTCATCAGTAGGAGGCGGATGTTGATGAAAAGTCATCTTCTTATTTTTCACATTAGGACGATGCTATTAATATAGAAATCTTTTTTATGTTAATATCAACGTAAAAAAGTAATTTCATATATTGTATTTTTTGCATTTTCTGACGTTTTTGAACTAATAGGTCATTTTTATATTTTTTTCGAGATTTTTTGGTCATTTTTAATACTTTGAAGAACTTTTAGATCATTTGGAATGCATTTTACTTTCTTCTTTACCGATAGATCTGTTAAATAATTTTCTAAACAAATATGTCAGTAGTAATTACCTACTGAATAAGTGACTGACAGTGAAGTTTGAGTTTTATAGTTTGGAACAGACTCTAAAGTCCATCCCTCATTCCACTGAAGGCTTCACTTCACACAACGGAAGTAATATAAAATGCTTAACAGCAGCTTAGTTTAAGTGAGGACTTTGACTGTTACTGTCCTTTTGTCGGTATGAGGATGTCTTTAGAATTTATGTTTAGAAGGGAGGAAACTTTCACCTTGTTCTGGACAGGACGTTCTGTCCTCAACATGGTTCGGAAGGGATGTCAACTGTAGTAGACAGTATTTTTAACACAAAGATTGTAAGAATGCACGCTGCGCCCACAAATTGTTTTGTCATTCACACTCCCCAATCTGGAAGATCTGGTAACAAAAGTGAAGCGCGGAAGGAGCAGACGGAGAATGAAGGCACTGACATGGACCACCCCTGATTGAAACACATTGTAAACCCTCATTAAAATCTATAGTTTTCCCTTAAAACTTTCATTTTGTTCCATGCTCTTTTCTTTTATCTTCGCCAAATTCCTGGAAGTTGCCTCCTCTCTCCGAGATTTGCAGGGCAATCATTGAAACAAGGTGACTAATTTTTAAGAAGTTGTGGTGCGAGTACTGTCATTGCAAGTTATCTTGAACCTTACATCCCCTAAGTCTGTCTTTGGAACTGCTCGGTACGGCGTGTACTCATCAACGTAACGGCACGGCAAGGATGCCCCTCCCTCGGGTAACGTGACTCTTTTAAAAAAAACGTTCGTTCTTTTACCTTACGGCTCTCTACTGTAAAAGAACTTGGTTCAATACAGACATCATCTTGTCTCGATACTCCGGTTTTGAGAGGAGAACATAGTTTCGTAGCAAGCTTTAATTAACCTGTAATGAGTAAGTATTTAAATATAATCGTGTGTACACTCCTCTCTCGTCCGGGCTGGGGAGCGGCAATGGAGGAGTTACTACAGCTACTTCTGTACATTATATAGGCCTGCATGACTTACACCTTCAGCTAATAAGTACTTATTCTTATAACAATATTTTACAGGCTTATTATTTGAATTTACATTAATTTACAATTATACACAATCCATATCCCTATCGTTGCTGCCATCATAGCTTGTTCCAAAATTAATTATTTCGCCAATGGCATCATCCATTCGGAATTATCTTCTTAATCGTAGGTACTACTTTCTGAACACGATAGAATTCTTCGATTGTATCCCTAATAACGTGTTGATCGAAGTCGTCCACTTCAACTTTACACAAGTCCTAATTCTGGAATGAAATAATATGTTTAGTAGAACTATAAGAAAATAATAACTTACAATAGTAATTCATTATGTCGTTCACAGTACACACACTATTGTACATAACTATTATAGCAATAATTTCTAAACATTACATAACTATTCTTTCCCGAGTAGTGTGAGGTTCATTCGATTGTAATTCAGTATTATTCTTAATTCTCTTCACGGAACTAATACTTTTGCCAGAGTATTTAGCCTGTCTCTCATATTCCTTAGCAAGAGGTTCCAGCAAATATTTGTTTAATTTTTCCTCCTCGCAACGCTTAATATTTGCGATAATTTCTCTTTCTCGGCTATGGATAACAGCGTTACTTTTTCTCCGCGGTGGTGTGATTTCACCATAATTACTACCCTGTGGTTGCTGCTCCATGTTAACACTACTGGTACGCACTGAAGGAAATAGCTCTATGTTTCTTGGCAAGAGATTATGCTGCGGAGCATGCGCAAACAACTCAGTTGGCTCCACCCGCGTTACGCGCTTCCTTCCCTCTGCCCCTCTGTCCCCGCTCAGAAGGTTCAAGATAACTTGCAATAACAGTGCGGTGAATAATATTTAAATGTCATTTTCTTTTAATTTCATGTCATTTTTCCATTAGCTTAAGAGCATTTAATGATCATTTAAGAACATTCTAGGTCATCAACATCCCCCCCTACTCATCAGCTATTGGAGCTATGAAATCTAAAGATGCCTCGGAAGTGAAATAATGTAAATATAATGTAGAATAATACGTTGACATTGTTAGTACATACCTTCTTTACATTTTAATTAAGGGCTTATCTGCTCCACATAACTCATAATGAAGCTGCATTAGGACACCGCCTTCTTAATTCATTGCTGTTCTGTAATGTCATGGTTTTTTTTATAAAAAATGATCTGTGAAGAAGGCCATGATACAAGCATACATATCCAAAGCCCCCTAGTGTGTAGTTTTGAGACACGGCCTAAAATATAGACATCCATTATGCGATTTATCTTTTTATAGTATGGGTAGGAAAGAATTGGGACAAGCCTGGAACATTTTCTAGAGAGAGTTATATTCAATTCACTTCATGTGACAATGAGTACTTTTTCAGTACTTTTTCTTTCTTTTTTTTTTTTAAGTATAGAACAAAGCGAAAGTAACATATTAGCAATAAAGGAGAACCTTCCAATATTATTACGAATAACAGTGTAAGTGTTTGTGCATCTGTTACTATTTCTATTTCACTTCCACTATTTTCCACTCGGTTAGAAAAGCCAACGTACTATGGTAGGAACGATCATGATTTTAAAATCAAATGTAGGAAACAGAAAACGGATGTAGGTAAATTATCATTTTTAAATAGAACTATAAATGATTGGAATGACCTACCTGCAGCGGTCTTTGAGGGCTGTCCTTCCTTAAGGAGATTCAAGAATAATTTAAAGAGTTGTGTATAAAGTGAAAATTAAAATTAAGGTGAAATTCAACATTTAATTTTTTAAGGTGACATGTATTTATCTAGCCTTACGAGTTTACTTCCTTGGTTTGAATTGTAAATTATTTAAAAATAGCGTGTAAGAGGGCCTTAGACTAGAAATGTTTAGTTTAAATGTAGTTCTGTTTATAAGTATGCATAAGAATGCAATTATTTGACTTATTTGAACTGTTGTATCAGTGAAGCGAGGTGAGTCAGTGAAGTTATGGTTTTTCAGTGCAGTGAACAGTTCCGATCAGTGATAATTTATAGCGTCAATGAAATGTGTTCTATAGTGTCAGTGAAATGTGTGCTAAAGTGTCAGTGAAATGCGTCATAGTGCCACTACAGGGAATGAGATGAGAGTAAAGTGAAAGACTATTGAAACTTATGTAGGACCTATACATAATTATGTAGGTTGTGTTGTAAAATTAGGTGTTTTATTTTATGTTTTATTATTATTGTGTTAAATTGTATTGTGTATTCTTATTGTATTGTGTATAAAATTGTATATGTTTTGTAAATTGTATTATGTATTGTAAATTTTATTGTGTAGTGCTTATCATTTTAACTGTGTATTGTTAATATTGTATATACCACTGCCACCGGGTGCTTGCCCACTTGCAGTGTAAATAAATACATACATACATATCTGTTCCAATAAAACTTCCAAACTTCCACTATGCAGTACTGTATATTGTACTACGAAAGCTGTACCACGTAGCGGTCAACCAGTCCTATGTGGATGTTTATTGGAGACGGATTGTTTAATTCTTTGTAAATAATGTATTTCAGTTCTTATGCTTTACATGGAAAGAAATGTATAAAAATAATCATTTATGATGGGATAACGGTGTTTCACGTACATTATTATTATTATTATTATTATTATTATTATTATTATTATTATTATTATTATTAAACCGGATAAAAATATTTACCATTTGTCACTGTCGTATGTATCCACCAAAATGAGGATACAAATTCCAGTCATAGAACGAGACAGGAATATTCTGCAGATTTAAAAACAAACACATTACACTGAACAGAATTTTATTATTGAGATACTATCTTTCACATGCTTGTTAATTATTAACAAATTATGTAACATAAAGACGATTTTTTAATATCTATATATATAATTTGAATTGGTAATGGAAATTACGGGAAAACGGCTGAACGGATTTTAATAAATGACCCCTCATTTTGAAGCTTGGAACTCAAAGTTTTCAGAAAAATAGTAGTTTTCAGTGAAATGTCAATTTTTCAACATAATTTTCCTATTTTCCAAAATCCATCTTTCGTCAGTTTTGAGAACTAGCTAATTGCATTTCAGAATGTAAAACAAAACACACTCTACAGTAAACAATATTACACGAAGGCTATGATCTGCAAGAATTCTGACATATTTAGAGCTCAAATTAAATTGGTTAACTTAGTAAAAATAATTTACAGGTTCGATTCTGTGGTGTGTAATTTTCTGGGTACATCTGTGTATTGGATATTAAAAACTACAAAACTCGAGGTGGTTTGATGACATTATTACCATTAGAAATGAAATATTATTGTAGTTAATGCCATGATGTGACTATTTTTCAATTATACATATTAATGCTATATTAATGATATGAAAGTGAAACGTTTTGGGGTTATATAAGTAGATGTAGAGAATAACTTAAATTAGATTTTGATTTCTATATTTTACTGAGTAGCGGCTATATAGTATATATAGTATATGTTACTGAAAGCTATAAAACTTACGTAAGATAATAATATTATTAAAACTCAAATAGTTTTATAGTTATTAATCAAGTGGGGTTGGGTCTTTTTCATATATTTAATGGCGGTGTGGTGTAGATATTTATATGCGTGGTTCTCTTCAGTATTGGCTCGAGAGAGAGAGTATATTTCATTATTATGGAAGAAAATAACTTTCAGAATGTCTGGTATTCTTCATTGAAAATAAATCTGAAAAATGTTTATTTGAACGTCTAATGAACTTAGTTTGCAACATTTGCTGCACAAGCCACCAGAATATATATAAATATTAATTCTTATAAAATGTCATGTGCTGAGAAATCTGTAATTTCGATACAATGCAAATGCACGTTTTGACAATGTAATATATTCATTATTAACACAGTTTCAATTTACAGCTACGCCCACTTCAATAAGTGTACAATAATAATAATAATAATAATAATAATAATAATAATAATAATAATAGCAGCAAATTAATGAAAGTGGATGACTAGGGTTCCTTGGTTTGAGTGTAGTTGCAAAAAATTTGAGCAACAATGCTCTATGCTAAACATCGGCCATTCTGATAGAGGATGGTTGTTAACACCTGCCCAGAAAGCTTCACCTGGGCTGCAAAGCGAAGTGCTTTCGAATTTAATTGCATAGAAAACTAAGACCTGCGGCCTACACTCACATAAGGCTCACATTTTTCGGAAAAATACTGAATATGAACCAAATCAACTCTCTAATTTGAAGCTAAAACGAAGGCAACTGAAATAAGGTCCAGTTATCAGATGTGACGTCGCTCTTTGTGCACTGGGGCAGTGGAAGGCTTATCAGTTTTCTCGTGTAGTTTCAAAAACGCGAGATGATACGAGGCAGATTTTGTGGGGGACAAGAAGCGAGCGCTGCCAGCAGACATGAAGCCGGCCAAACATCTGCAGCAGACTCCCCGACGCCACCAGGGATTCAGGTGCCACCAGCAGCTCCCTGCGCTCAATGAACGGCGAAAATTGTATTTAACCGCGCCGCACGCCAACTAGCGCTCCGCGACCCACAGCCTGCCCGCGATGCTGTGTCTGTGTGCGACGATCACACCGGACACTAAACACTATAATCTTTTCGCTGTAAAAAAAATCCTAATGTAAACAATAGCACGTGACTGAAGTGAGGCTTCATTGGCCGCTGTTTGGCGCCATAGATTCTCAGTACGTGTTCCCGCCTGCTGTTGTACAGGGACATCATTTTATTTTTACTTCAATTTTTATTGTACCCGAGTTTTTGAATGTACTTCACTCCCACCCCTTCTACTAATGAAGTTCAACCGTCTTCCACACAGATCCAAGTCATAGTAGCCTTACCGTCACAGTACGTTCCAAAAATATGTTCGCGTTTTCCAATGGCGAAAGAGCTTTCAATATTGCATCATTTTCGCAAAGGTACTGTCGTTCATTTGCCTACGTCGCATTCCGGTTTTCCTCACCTGCTTCTATTCGCCTCTCGGTAAAGGCTAGTGGCTGGGCTGTCTTAGCTCTTTTCTGAGAACATTAATTTCTGTTAGGAATTGGACATATACGTAATATTATACCCATACAACTTTTCAAAATAACTTAAATAACAGGCCTCGTTAAGTAATTAACTGTCACGTGATTGCCCTCCTTTCTACGATCCTGCGACATAATCACTTGGACGGACAGTAGATAGAATGTCTGAGTAATTTTATCTTTTCGGATCGAGCAGAAGTGAAGATTGAATTTACAGTACGTAAGGTACTCTTTTATAGAGTAGGTACAGAATTATTTCAACATGAGTTAGGCCTACTAGTACGAAGGACGAAACTGATAATTGGAATTACATACATTAATCGAAATGAACCGCCAGCATTTTGAAAAATGTGTTTAAATATCCATATTATTATTATTTTTCAATTTAACTTCATTCTCTATATTGTACGCTAATGTGCTGTAGACAGTATAATATACACTGCATAATGATTACGTCCGCATGGATAGCTCAGTTCGTGAGTAAAAACACTCATTGTTAATACTGTACTGTATTTTGATTAAACAAAAACCTAATGAAAATTATCAAACTCAAAAGCTTGATACTTCCTAGTTTACGTAAATGGATGAACTACTTTTCTTCCATCCTATACCTAGTAAAGTGATTTGTTTGTACATTACGCCATCGAACTCCAGTCATGGAAGGGGTTAGCAACCGTTGATTCAAAGGTATAGGCAGGTTAATATCAGAAATGTTAGTAAAAATAAAATGATATCCCTGTACATTCTGGTTCATGTTAAACATTTCCCGTTACTCGTCAAGTAGGCCTAACCTCACTACTATACATTCGTTTGCTTAGGAAACATTTACTTTATAATTACTGTAATTAAAACTCACTAAACTCATTATACAGAGTGTTTCAAAAATACGGGGCAAATTTCAGGTATGTATTTCCCACATGTAGACAATCAAAATAGTTCATTAGAACGTGTGTCCGGAAATGCTTCATTTCAGAGTTATGGCCTTCACAACATTGAAATTCACCGGAACATTTTTCTTTCCGCAGGTCGTTGTCATTACAGAAGATGTTCAAAATGTCCACCTCCTGCTTGAATACAGACCTCACATCGATGTCTCATTGACCTGCGAACACGATCCCAAACTCCAGGAGTATTGCGTATGTCCTCAGAACATGCCACAATTCGATTCCGAAGGGATTCCAAATCAGGCACCGGAGACGAATAAACCAATGATTTTAAATGGCCCCACAAGTAGAAATCGAGAGGGTTCAGATCAGGTGAGCGTGGAGGCCAAGCAATTGGGCCACCTCTACCTATCCATCGATCATGAAACCTTCGATCCAAGTACCGGCGAGCCGTACGACTGAAGTGTGCAGGAGTGCCATCATGCAAGAAGTGAATGTGTTGACGATTGATCAGTGAAGTGTCTTCTAAAACATGAGGTATGGTTCCGGTGAATTTCAATGTTGTGAAGGCCATAACTCGGAAATAAAGCATTTCCGGACACATGTTGTAATGAACTATTTTGATTGTCTACATGTGGAAAATACATACCTAAAATTATGCCCCGTATTTTTGAAACACCCTGTATATATTTAAGACTATTTGTTTTTCTCCGCTTTTCAGAGGGTTTCCACTCTTATGTTTAATAACCACACACACCCAGGATGCAGAAGCCATACTTCAGTTCCACGTGCTTACGTGAACAACTACGAGCTCAAGTGACGCCAGCTTGTTACAAGAACAGACTACCTCGGTATTACTGTTGGTATTCATCCGCGTTCATAGCACATAACAAAATATAAAAGTAGCTTTTCTTTTACATAGCGTTTTACATATGAGTGAAGTTATATGTTTCATCGTATTTAACAACTAAAATTAAATTTTTTATATTTTAAAATAATACAAGATTGTGGTTTCCAAATACGAACTATATTTTCCTGCGCCATGTGAGTGTTTCGACTGGGAGCCAATCACGGGTATGACAGCAACGTGCTTATGTTTACATTAGGATTTTTCTTACAGCGAAAACAGTATAGTCTATTACAGGGACATCATTTTATTTTTACTTAAATTTTTATTGTACCTGAGTTTTTGAATGTACTTCTCTCCCATCCCTTCTACTAATGAAGTTCAACCGTCCTCCACACAGATCCAAGACCGCATATACAGTCATAGTAGCCTTACGGTCATAGTAAACAGTACGTTCCAAAAATATCTTCGTGTTTTCCAGTGACGAAAGAGCTTTCAATATTGAATCATTTTGGCACAGGTACTGTCGTCCATTTGCCTACGTCGTATCCCGGTTTCCCCCACCAGCTTTTATTCGCCAGCTAGTGGCTGGGCTGTCTTAGCTCTTTTGTGAGAACATTAATTTCTGTTAGGAATTGGACGTCTACGTAATATTATACAACTGTTTAAAAGAACTTAAATAAAAGGGCCTCGTTAAGTAATTAACTGTCACGTGATTTCCTCCCTTTCTACGACCCTACGACATAACCACTTGGACGGACAGTAGATAGCATGTCTGAGTAATTTTATCTTTTCGGATCGGGCAGAAGTGAAGATTGAATTTACAGTACGTATAGAGTAAGTACAGAATTATTTCAACATGAGTTCTCTAGTAATAGTCAATAGAGTTCAATGATGACTATATAGTTGGCACAACTGATAAGAGAACAGCTCATCATTAGAGCCTGGAAGTTTATACCGTAAAAAATTATGAAATAGGCATGCAAATATGTTCTTAAAAACTTGAAAACATGCCAATAAATATGCACTATTAAATTAAAAGAATTAATGTCCCTTGGCAGTAGACGAGATGAGTTAGTATTAATAATATGTTTGGCTGTGTTCATGTGCTGAACTATTTGAAATCTTTTCTCACTCCTTACATTTTTCTTACACGTTCCACAAAACAGTACCCTATTATCTGTAGATATTAAGTCACCTGAAAAGTCTTCTATAAATTAGTTAATCTAGCACTCGAAGTTGATCTTATTTTCGGCATTCAAAGAACTTTTAACAGACACTTTATACGAGTAACTTAATTTGGTGGCAACCAGTTCACAACACCGTTACGGTACAAGAGTACAACACAACTGTCAGCGACCAGCCAGACCACAGCTACGCAGTGTTGCCAACACATAAATTGTATCCCCGTCAGTATAACACTTGGAAATCCGTCAGAATCCGTCAAAATTAAAAAAACGACCCAATAAAGTAAATTTTAACACAACTTACTTACTAATCCTGATTAAAATAATAATAATTCGTCAACATCTAACTTGATTACGAGGAAGTCTGAACCAGGGGATTTTTAAACATAGTACGGAACAGGCACGACTGTTCATATAAAAAGTAAAATTTCCCAAAAATTAAACAATTAAAAATAACAGCAGCTAAAAATGTCAAAAGACGATGTAAATCGTAATTTCCGCCAGAAAATCCGTCACCCGCCAAAGCCATTTTTTTCCCGTCCGCTACGTTGAAATTCCGTCAGTTTTTACGGAATTTCCGTCCAGTTGGCAACACTGCAGCTACGCACATACATGGAAGGATGATGAAACAGGGGATTCACTGCATGACATCATCACATCAGTATTACACTCCTCGCCACGTGACGAGTTGCATCATCACGCGCAACGTTACTGTCAATATGATCCAGATGAAAAGAAAATAAAAACCATAAAACTGATTAAAATATACCATATAGGCACAAAAATATTGAAATATGATGCATTTATCAAAATCAAAAAAATATGTAGTTATATGCACCATAAGATCATGTTCAAATACAGTGAAACCTGCCTTTGCGGTCACTTCATTTAAACAGTCACCTGGCCAAAAGGCCAATTTTCTCTGGAACCAATTGGATTTTCCATAAGATCAATACAAATTCTCTCTTTATTTAGCGGCCACCTCATGCGCCGGCCAGCGGCCGGGGTCTATTTGGATTGGAACCTGACTATAAGTCACTGTTCAGCAAAAAATCTTTTCACGAATACTGTATGATCTATTTTTTCGATGGTTAAGAACAGGAAGGAATGTCACGAGGACAATAGCTAAGTGTACAACAGTACACAACAGTACACACTCCATATCTTGGGGTTAGTTGGTTAGTTTTATGACTCTTGTCACTTTCCACTCCGACCCTGCACAGCTATAAATTCTTACTCGTTTTTAAAGGATTGAAACACGGACTTTTTCTATCGAAAATGTCACAGTATGTTTTAGGTCAGAAGTTAACCATTCGAATTTTTTTATTTTTTTCTCCTCTTTCTATCTCTCTCTATTTGGACCAGCTTTTACGAATTTTTCTTTTTTTTCATTCAGTTGATTCAGAGGAACTGTGCAGTTAGTTTCAGAGAGAAATCATGTCTAAAAATAAGTCTAGAGTGGTGTTAAGTTTAGAGGTGAGACGAAAAATGATTGAAGAAAGTGAGAAGGGAACATCTGCGAGAAAAATTGCAGAAATATTAAAATGTGGAAGGACGCAAATAAACGGCACAATTAAGAATAAAGATGAAATATTAAAATAATGGGAGAAAAATATGCGTGGCGGCCAAAAAAGGAAGAGAGAATCTGTGAATGATTTCGCTTACGAATGGTTCAAGTGTGCAAAGGTGAAGAAATTGCCAGTAAGTGGGCCTATGATTCAAGAGAAAGCTCTTGAAATTGCCAAAAGAACTCAATGTAAGCAATTTTGTTGCTAGTAATGGTGGTTAGAGTGCTTTAGAAAACGGCATAACATTGCATTTCGTTCTCTCTGGTGAAGGAGGTGACATTGCAACCAATGTTATTGAAAATGGAAAAAATAGACTACCTTCAATTCTTGCGGAATATGAACTCATGAACTCAGAGACATTTACAATGTTAACGAAACAGGTTTTTTTTTCTTTTTTCAGGGGCCTCCCTAACAAAACTTTATCGCAATGTGATCTGTGAAATTGGTGTTTCTTCCCCCAAATAGGATATCACATCTCCAGCCCCTTAATCAAGATACTATCCAGTCATTTAAACTGAGGTACCGCAAGCGAAATTTGAAAAGGCTAGTTGCAAGAATGGAAGAGGCTGACATTAATATGCATGATTGTTGTACGCACACAGTCCTAAAGAGTCAATGAAATTCAGTATTTTCATGCTGATTTATAAAAAACCGCAACCTTAATCAAGCGGCCACCTGATAAAACGGCCACTTTACAAGGTAACTTCAGATGGCCGCTTTACACAGGTTTCACTGTAACTGAAAATTCCATAATTCGTGCACATAATGCAAAATCATACATTTTTAACCCCTAAGAAAAAACATGCAAATGCATGAACTTCCGGGCCCTACTCATCATAACACAGACGTCAGAAGGGCATGTGTAACTCTCGCACTCGAGGCTCAAACCAGTGACTAGAGGATTCCATCAAAAGTGAAACACAAGCGAGGGGCTTGCGATATGAACTCCAACACGTGTCTTGACGCCGAGCTATCAAACAGCGGTTCACTGGAGGCAACTACATCATAATTAATTTGTTTAACAATTTACAATATAAATAATGTCCCATGATTGATTGCCTTGAAAGCAGCCCGGGGCATATGAAGTGCCTGGGAGCACCTAGTCCACCGGCGAGCGATGTTGAACGGGTAGAGAACGCTGCTAATTGATTTTGGGAGGACAAGCTGAAGTGCAAAGCAATCCTGTCTTAGCAGAGGCAAGAGCAACCCCATCGAGGTGAGAAAAAACAGCCAACGCCTTTGACACAACTGAAGGAGACACACTTTCCTAACACACTACACGCACGGACCCATCCAGCACAGCACAGTGCCGCAAACATTTGAATGGGACTGACGAAGCCGCGGGCGAGCGGTCACGTGATCAGGCATTGTGGGGTTCCCGGAATAATCTGCACCAGCAAATGTAATGAAGCGAGTCCCACGGGGACGCCGAGCAAAGATGAAGCTGGGCGACATTCCTTGGAAGCCACTGCTGGAGTAGAGCAGCGAGACAGCAACCGGCCCAATCCAAACGGAAAGCCCTTCAGTCAGTCTATCAGTCACCAAGTCAGTCGTTCAATTAGCAAACCAGTCATTTAGTCAGAATACAACTCATTCAGTCAGCAGGCCATTTATTCTGTCAGTAGGCCAGCCATTCTGTCAGCAAGCCAATAATTCTCTCAGCAGATCAATTATTCCGTCAGTAGGCGAGCCATTCTGTCAGCAGGCCAGAAATTCTGTCAACAAGCCAATAATTCTCTCAGCAAGCCAATTATTCTGTCAGTAGGCCAGCCATTCTGTCAGCAAGCCAATAATTCTGTCAGCAGGCCAATTATTCTGTCAGTAGGCCAGCCATTCTGTCAGAAAGCCAATAATTCTGTCAGCAGGCCAATTATTCTGTCAGTAGACCAGCCATTCTGTCAGAAAGCCAATAATTCTGTCAGAAGACAACTCATTCAGTCAGCAGGCCAATAATTCAGTCCGCAGACCAGCCATTCTGTCAGCAAGCCAATAATTCTGTCAGAAGGCCAACCATTCTGTCAGCAGGCCAGCCATTCTGTCAGCAGGCCAGCCATTCTGTCAGCAAGCCAATAATTCTGTCAGCAGGCCAATTATTCTGTCAGTAGGCCAGCCATTCTGTCAGAAAGCCAATAATTCTGTCAGCAGGCCAATTATTCTGTCAGTAGGCCAGCCATTCTGTCAGCAAGCCAATAATTGTCAGCAGGCCAATTATTCTGTCAGTAGGCCAGCCATTCTGTCAGAAAGCCAATAATTCTGTCAGCAGGCCAATTATTCTGTCAGTAGGCCAATTATTCTGTCAGTAGGCCAGCCATTCTGTCAGAAAGCCAATAATTCTGTCAGCAGGCCAATTATTCTGTCAGTAGGCCAGCCATTCTGTCAGAATGCCAATAATTGTCAGCAGGCCAATTATTCTGTCAGTAGGCCAGCCATTCTGTCAGCAAGCCAATAATTCTGTCAGCAGGCCAATTATTCTGTCAGCAGGCCAGCAATTCTGTCAGCAGGCCAATTATTCTGTCAGCAGGCCAGCAATTCTGTCAGCAGGCCAGTCATTCTGTCAGCAGACAACCCATTCAGTCTGCAGGCCAGTCATCCAGTCAGCAGGCCAATCGTTCAGTCAGCTAACCAGTCAACCAGTCCTTTATTCACTCAACCATTAATCAGTGAAGTTGGTCACAATTCAAATGGGAGTAATTTACGACATAAAAATGTAATTTCAACTGTCAGATCTAAGTTACCATCCACCAACGACGTGTGATAGCCCAATGGTGGGGTTCTACCTCAGGTCTAAAAGTGCGTTTCATATACGAGTTTATCCCACTGTGATCGGCGTCATCTTGAGGCCGAGTATGAGCCGACACTCTTCAAGAGTAAGCATCTAGTTGGATGAATAGATCGCAGAAGTGACGACTATCATACCCCACATAAATTTAATCGTACAGCTACACAACATTCATAGTTGGCCTAAACGTGAACAATTTCGTGGCACAATCAGCGGGAGACGTGCGCCATGACCTTCATATAATTAAAATAAAAATATTTTCTACGGTTTCTTGAAATCAGTTCCTTGGGATTGTTATGTTTCTCTTCTTGTGTGTCCAGGTAAATATACTGGAGTGATTATTATTGGGCCCTTTCTTGCACGGACCACCGCTGCAAGGAGTGGCAGATAAAACGTCGTATTCGGGGAAAACCCCCTAAAACTCGTTCATCCATACCTGCCGGGGATCGACCCTGGTTCACTTCGGTGACAGGCACGTCTAGGCCGATTCAACTGCAGCCCACACAAAACATTTTAAGTTGCCCAAGTGCACACAATGTGATTTCAAATTTGTATACAACTGCAGAGGACAGACACGATGCAGAGAGGGGATCATAAAAATCAAATAAAATGGATGGGAAAATGAGCACAAAAAACCTATTGAGTCCGCTGGTTTTGAAATGCAAAACACAACGTAACATGTTTTGCATGGAAAGCATAGCAACATTGAACTAGGCAAACCATTCCAGATTCACCTTGCCCTCGTTACTGGGGGATGAATGGAGAGCCGAAGCGAGGATTCCCACATTTGCACAACTGTACTGCTTCGTTGTCCTTGATAAGGAATGCCCGTAAGGGCGGGATTTTATGGGGAACCAGCGAAATGTGTTAATGTCATAGTGAAAGTTTAAATTGAGTATTAAATAGTTCCTGAATATTAATATGTAATTTTATGATCGCAATAAAACACGAAATTCTGACTTACTCAAGAAATCTATTTTTATTATGAAATATCATATAATTCGCGAATTTCAACGTAATAAAGGAATTATTTATTTATTTATTTATGTCTATAACAGGGCAAAGCCCCAATTACAATAGACAGTACAGATATTCGTTTAAAAAAAAAACAATCTTAACGAGGTCCTTGAATCTACATCTGCATGGGCCAGAAAGTTTGGTTTGACTCTCAATGCAAGAAAATCACAATAAATCCTAGTGGGACATCAATGTCTATTATGCAACATTACTCCTGCTCTTCCAGTCAAGTTAAACGACACAATAATCTCTTTTGCTTCCTCTGTTAAAAACCTTGGAGTTTACTTTGATACGCATTTAAACTGGAATAACCAAGAAACCCATATTACTAAAAAAAACGCTTTCCATACTACATTCCTTAAACAGCATTCGAAAATCCCTTCCGCTATCACTCAAGAAAATACTAGTGGAAACACTAGTAATGCCCCACTTCGATTATTGTGATTTTCTACTGACTGACCTCAATGTCAACCAGTCGCAAAGATTACAACGTGTTCATAATTCTTGTGTTCGTTTCGTCTGCGATGTCCATCGTGCTGACCACATTACCCCATCCTTCCAAACTCTAAACTGGCTACGGCTTAACGGACGTAGAAATTTTCATTCTCTTGTTCTCCTTTTCCAAGTCCTTCACACCTCTACACCTACCTACCTTGCCTCCCGTTTCAGTTACCTGTCATCATATCATAATCTCTTCACACGCACGCAAAATAGCCGCATGCTAGCCATACCAACACATAAGACATCATCGTATTCATCATCATACACAATCTCGCTCTCGCGCTTGTGGAATACCCTACCCAGTGACATCAGAGACTGTCGGAATTTAGTAGCGTTCAAAAGCAAACTTATTAAACGTTTTCTTACTGCGTAGAGTAGGTTTAATTTGTACTTAATCAATAAAAGAAATGCTTCTCTCTTCTTAACTTTTACAATAAAATGTCTAGCTTTTATAAATCAATTAATCTTTTAGTACTTTGATTTTTATTGTATTTGTAAATTTAATATTAATTGTAATTATAATTGTAATTGTATTCTTAATATTGTAGTTGTAATCCCTTGGTAGAGGGGAAGAGAATACCTGATGGCCTTATCACTACCAGGTTAAATAAATAAATAAATAAATAATAAATAAATAATAAATAAATAAAAATAAGACTTGCATATAACATGAAAAGAGAGATGAAACAGATACAAGTGTAAATACAAATTAAAATGGAAAATGAGAAAAGGAAAAAAAAAAGAACAGACAAATAGATACTACCTAAATAAAAGACACAGATATAGATATAAATGAAAAATACAAAATAAAATAAATGAAAAATAGTTAAATATAGATATCATAGCCAAAAATGTAAAATGTAGCTATAATTGGCAAATTACAGAGTAACAAATAGCAATATTATATAAAATCAACTGCCTTCAGTAGGCCTATATTAATAAGAAAATATTTGTATTCCATGTAAGAAATGCAGAAATCTAGATCCCATGTTTTACATATTTCATTGAAATTTGGACACATTTTTAACACTGGTGAATTTTTATGCGCTGAAGTGTTTTGTTTTTTATAATATAACAATTGACGATTTCTTAAATGTGATGTTCTAGCGTTAATCTGCATTTGTGATAATACTTCCCTATTATCCAGTAGACCGTTGAATATTTTATATAATAAAAGTTGTTCAGCAAATAATCTACGACTGGCAAGAGACATTAAATTAAATTCAGCAAGTACATTGTTGTACGAAATTTTGTTATGGAGGGCTGAACAATGTTATCTTCTAAAATACAGATATCTAGAGAATTTTCTGCAAGAACACTGCATTTCAACTACACATATGATCAGTGGCGGCTCGTGATAAAATATTATATGTGTTCACAATTTTGTGTTCCAAAATCGAAGAGAATTTGAAATCGTACGTTTAGCCTAATATAATGTCATGATTCCAATGTTTCACTATCGAAAAAACCGTATATAAATTCAAAACAACATATAATAATAATAATAATAATAATAATAATAATAATAATAATAATAATAATAATAATGAAACCCAGTCTTTTTATTTCCTATTTTTCCTGGTAAGCCAGTTTACCCAGTTCTTTACTATTCCAAATTACTTGAACAGAATTCATTGTTTACGTTTGTTAAAAATGAATACATACCACAATGCTGTTATTTACAAAAGCGTGTGTTCAGTGATATATTTTGATTCACAACGCACTGATATACTATAGCCTATACCAGTACTGTAATCTTTTTTTTTTATTGGGTTATTTTACGACGCTGTATCAACATCTAAATTATTTAGCGTCTGAATGATATGAAGGTGATAATGCCGGTGAAATGAGTCCGGGGTCCAGCACCGAAAGTTACCCAGCATTTGCTCGTATTGGGTTGAGGGAAAACCCCGGAAAAAACCTCAACCAGGTAACTTGCCCCGACCGGGATTCGAACCCGGGCCACCTGGTTTCGCAGTCAGACGCGCTGACCGTTACTCCACAGGTGTGGACAGTACTGTAATCCCATTCGCATAGATTGATTACTATAAATATATGCCAGTAAATATTATTCTTAAATATTAGGCCTATACACTACCATACAGATACTTAAATTCATACCACTATCACATTCAGCCAGCACGTGTTTGAAAGCCAAACTATGCTATTATGCTGACACTGAAGAATAGTAATTCACAAACTACACTCTCGTAGCAGCACTGTACACACATCCACATAAAGTAAACGTTCCGACAATGAGATGCTGACACCTACAGACTAGAATACAGACTACTAAATTTCGTCCACGAGATATAGCACGTGAACGATAGCATTGATGCACCTGACATCTGTAGGATAGATTCGCTGTTCACTTAACGCTTTGTGCTCTTGACGAGTCATAAGCGGCCAGCGAAAGAATATTCTTCTGCGCATGCGTGAAATTCCTGTAACCTTCTTGAAAAGAGCACAGCTTGTACGTGAACGGATGTTGCCAAGTTTACATAAGAAGTTTATGCAAGATGCGGGAAGTTTAAAATACTCGATTCTGATATTATACATCTCCACTACGCCAATACGGTATTAAATAATAAAACTAGTCGTGCATTAATGGAAAGAAGGTGTTCACGTGCTCTTGTGCTCTTATTGACGCACCGCCACTGCATATGATCGATGACTTTGAGGGTACATCTTATGCTCTTGCCAACACAACTGGTGAGTACACGTTGGTGGGAAGGTCAGTGTTGAAACAAGGTCCTTTGAAAACCATGGAGGAACTAACAGCGGATTAGTGTGATGAAATGATTCGAAGCTCTAGGTGCAGCAAGTACAGCAAATCTGACTGACATGGTGCTTTTAGCGCATAAAGTTTCTGAATCACTTTTAACTTTGTTTCATTGCCTTCGCTAAGAATTGCCAGTACTGACTGATCTCATGGTGAGATAAGTAAGAATGTTCCTATCCTAAAATCAGTAAACATAGCGGATTTTCTTAAATAAAATTATATTTTCAACTTCAGACTGAAGCAAAATCTTCAATGGTGAAAGTATTAATTTGCTGTTGGGTGTGCTTAGGGGAAAGTTAGAGAATCACAGCTTATAGCTTTAAATGTCTCCGAGCACTTCATTTCATATCTCAGTTTGAAATCTAGATTCAGACAGGGTCTCTCTTCTCTTTCTGATATAGGTTACTTTCAGATAACAGAACTACACTTCTTCCAGAAAATGTAGGGACAATACTCTTTTTTATTTTAAGGAAGAAAATACTGAGTAAAATTTTATTAAAAGCGTATCAACAATTTTATTGTTGAGTATTCAATAGGAATGGAGTTTTGCTATTTTTTGTTTGGGTTTATTTCATTAACTCGCTGAACTGTTTTTAGTTTTTTTATTATTAATAATAAAAATGATTTCAATTGTTTTGAAAAATATTCCTACTGTATCAAAAAATAATCCTAAGTGTATTTCTAATAGGTCTATAATTTCAATTGAATGTGCCAGAAATTAAATTTATTCATTACTAAAGTCTTAGATACTAACAAAAAGAAAAGTATTTCAACCACACTTAGCATTTTTTTTACCACTTTTATCCCATATCAACATATTTTCATACCAAAATTCCATGTTTTTATTCACCAACTAGCCGTACCCGTGCGCTCCGCTGCACCCGTTAGAAATAAATATAAAGTAATTATATAATTAAAATAGGACGTTTGATCCAGGGAATATCAGTGTTTGATAGAAGGATAAATCGTTTATTATGTTACGTAATCTAAATTGTATTTAAAAAATTAAAATGCGATCATTTTGATCCAGAGAGCACTCATTTGGTCATAAAAATTATTTTAGGAAATACAGGAAACGAATGTACAGGCTATGTTTCATAGCTTTCGATTGTTGTTGTCCAAGGCCCCTTATAGACGAAGTCATTTGTTTTTTATTTCATTACACGGCCTTAGATGGCGTTGTTATTGTAATTTTGAAACTCATTTATCTCATTAAATATCAGTCCTACCAAAATTTTGCATAGAATAAAACTTATCGGAAATTATTTTTAAAGAAACTTTTGTTATGTAATATTTTTCAATGAAAATTAATAATAAGGGAGATATTTCGATTTATTTAATTCAAGCCACCTTATAATCCCCCTTTTAAATAACATTTTTGAATGTCATATAGCCTAAATTCTAAGTTACAACGAACTTAATTTATATTCCAATTTTCATATAAATCGGTTCAGCCATTAGGCCTATCGCGTGAAAAGGTAACAAACATACAGACAGACAGACAGACATACAAGCAAAAATTTCAAAAAAGCTATTTTCGGTTTCAGGGTGGTTAATTATATATGTTAGGACCAATTATTTTTGGAAAATCGAAAATTACCAGAAAAATTTCGGCTACAGATTTATTATTAGTAAAGATTAGGCTAATTGTGTTTTAGGGATGGGTCATATGATTGGGCGTCATGCATTTGCGCCAGAATTATTTTACCGTCAGTTTTTACGCCACTTCAATTTAATCCAAAACAAGTTTATTTCTTGGTGAATTTTTACATAAAAATGTTAAGTTGGCAGCAAGCTCGTCATGCAAGTCATTATAGAGAGACAATACATTATTCATAAATAGGAGAGAAAATTTTTGGTATTAAAGAAATACGCCAAATGTTTGACAACTTAATTTTATATTCGCCAAAGACACAAATATAGCGAAGGTAGCAATTAATTTCTCTGTCATTTTTACTCTTAATTATCAGTTGTTTCAGTATCTTCGAAAGAAAACGTAACGGTGTCATAAATTTGCCTCTGTAACAGCTGATGTTTATCCGCCATTTTCAGGCCGTTGCCATGGTAATTTTGATGAAATGTAACGACATGCAGAAAGTCGTAAAAAAATGGTCCAAAATGGTTTTCTTCCAAGTTCTTGTATCAAACATCCTCAAATTTCTTTCAATAATTAATTTTTATCAAAAAAACTTTGATATAATACCGGCGTTAGAATATTTAGCTACACTTTTCTCAGATATCTCTGATTGAGGTTGTCTGATATGTACAACCGGCCCGATCCTTGTAGCTGATTTCAGAGCCTTGTTCACCCCAGAGCACGATAGACTGGTAACTAAGACTTTCCAGGTTCGAATCCTGCCTGGGAAGGAAACTTTTTTTTTTGTTGCTTATTCAAATTTATTCCCAATACTTTTCGATTATTATTATTATTATTATTATTATTATTGTTATTCTGAGCTGACTCGTGAGTAAAACAAAGATGCTAGGTATGTCGAGACTCTTAGCTTCCCTTGTTTAAAAGTCAAGCATTTTTTTTTAATTAAATCCACAGGTCAAATTTTAGGGTATTCGCGTTGATTTTGAAAATTCCTCCCGGACGAGAATTTAACAGTTGAAAATGAGCACATGTCAGGGAAAATAAGGACGGATGGTAACCCTAGGTTACCGAAAACGTAACAAATATAAATGATACTCGGGAGGAAATTAAACACAGAATAAATATGGGAAATGCCTGTTAGTATTCGGTTGAGAAACTTTTATCATCCAGTCTGCTGTCAAAAAATCTGAAAGTTAGAATTTATAAAACAGTTATATTACCGGTTGTTCTGTATGGTTGTGAAACTTGGACTCTCACTTAGAGAGAGGAACATAGGTTAAGGGTGTTTGAGAATAAGGTGCTTAGGAAAATATTTGGGGCTAATAGGGATGAAGTTACAGGAGAATGGAGAAAGTTACACAACACAGAACTGCACGCATTGTATTCTTCACCTGACATAATTAGGAACATTAAATCCAGACGTTTGAGATGGGCAGGGCATGTAGCACGTATGGGCGAATCCAGAAATGCATATAGAGTGTTAGTTAGGAGGCCGGAGGGAAAAAGACCTTTGGGGAGGTCGAGACGTAGACGGGAGGATAATATTAAAATGAATTTGAGGGAGGTGGAATATGATGCTAGAGACTGGATTAATCTTGCTCAGGATAGGGACCAATGGTGGGCTTATGTGAGGGCGGCAATGAACCACCGGGTTCCTTAAAAGCCAGTAAGTAAAGTAAAGTAAGTAAAGTGTGATAAGAACCCGACTACAATGGAGCAATGACGGAATGACACAAGCAGATGAATCAACGTGGTACTTGTTGTGTCTGCTTGACCAGATGCACCGAATTTCGGCGGCCCGCTCGCTTTTGGGCGCGCGCCAAAGCCAGCCAGCTACCGGGAAGTATCGACGCGCTTTCTCTTAGTTTTTCTGAGTGCGAAACTATTCGCGCGTGTCACCGCGTCGCCAAATTCATGACGGGGAAAAACGAGTTGCAGGACGAAAGACCAAACCCCAGCACCAGCATTAACTTATTTTCATAACAGATTGGCAAAGAGCTTACTTTCACGACAGCCAAACTCTTATTCATTGTCAATGTGTCTATTTTTTTTACGAAATCCAGATGTTTAATAATATTTGTTACAGATGTTAGTTTCAGGAAGCAAAATCTTTAATAATTGTCAAAGATCTTATTTCCATTTCATGAACATTCGTAATCTCTGACATTTCGTCACGTTCCTCGACTTTGGAATTCCCTACCGAGTAATGTCAGAGACTTTCAGACAGCTAACGACTTTAGAACTACACTAAATAACTACTTATCATAAATTGTCGTTACTAATTTTTTTAACTTTCTGTCTCTAGTAATATATACTGAGACAGTTTACCAAATTTTTCAACTGAATTGAATAAAATATAGGCCTATATATACATTTACTTATTTATTCATTTACTTACGTGTTTATTTATGTATTTGACTCACTTATTCACTTATTTATTCATTTATTCAATCACTTATTCATTCGTTTTTTATTTATTTATTTTACCGTTTATTCGTTTACTCGTTCACTCACGCACTGATTTACTCATTTATTTATTTATTTATTTGTTTACTTGCTAATTTACTTATTTATTCATTTTATTTATTCCTTTTATTTGTGTATTTATTTATTTTTTATTTATCTATGACTTTATTTACTTATTTCATTTATTTATTCATTTATTTATTTATTTATGTATTTACGTGTTTACTTATGTATTTATTGACTCACTTATTCACTTATTCGTTCATTCGTTTTTTATTTATTTATTTACTTTTCTTCATTTATTTATTTATCCGTTTATTCGTTCACTCACGCACTGATTTACTCATTTATTTATTTATTTACTTGCTTATTTACTTATTTATTCATTTTATTTATTCCTTTTATTTGTGTATTTTTTATTTATCTATGACTTGATTTACTTATTTCATTTATTTAGTCTTTCATTCCTTTATTTACTAATTTATTTACTTATTTAATTTATTTATTTATTTCAGACTGATTTCATGAAGCTATCCCTTTCTTAGTTTTGTTTAACTATAAAATGTTTAAATTAAATTATGATTTCAGCAGATAATGAAAACGTATTTCTGTTACAATAACAAGAGACAAGCGCAGTACATGTAATTAACATTGTTAAACCTGTATTTCGCTTTTCTCAATTGGCATTACTGAATAACATTCAATTTTTTTATTGCAGTAATCGTTGTTCATCTATTTCGACTTGACAATGTCTGAATAGGTTAAGTATTCATAAATATACAATTATTAACATTTTGTGAGCGAATTTAGGGATATATCATTTACATTTTTATTTTATTCACGAAATAGCCCTAATAAATGTCACTCGAGGTCTGAGATTTCTCAAATAAATCCACTCGTTTCTCTCGTGGATTTACGAGATATTACTGCAGACAATTCTAAGGAACATGGCAAAACTTGTAAAGCATTGGGAAAACTTGAAATGTCTTGTGAAGATTGATCGTGTCCAAGCAGCGTTAATAACGAATCTGTTTCAGTACACTAGAATTGGCCTTATTGAACGTTGTGAACGCATTTTTCAACGTCAGAGATCATTCGGAACAGCAAATGGTTCGGGGTTGGTACAGTACTGTCTTATTTCTGGAAGCTATTAATTACTAAAAAAATTCGAGATCATATTTCAATACTATTAATTATTTTATATGAAAGTAAACCACCTTTGTCTGTAAAATAAATGGCGTTCCATTTTTATGAATAACAATAATTATAAAATACAATACGGCACACTGAAAGATGATTCTTGATTACGGCATTGGTTGGCAATCAACGCATACAAAACCGTTTGTGCATTCGCTTCTGAGGATAGTATCAGGCTGAAATGGCTCACAAGAATAAAAAGCATGAATTTGTATGAATCGTATCGCTTGCAGAGTTCCAGCTGTCCTAGAATACTGAATTATCCTGTTTGTTACGAATCGCGCCAAATTAACTTTTATTGTACCGCAAACAGTTTAATGAAAAAGTAATCGAATTTGTATATCAATTACAAAACATTGATCGACAAAACAGAAAGAGAAAGAGGCCTCGTTAAAACTACGCACAAATGGCGCTACTCGCCGAAAAGATGACACATACAGACTGCGGGCGCATATTTTCTCAAGTCGGTGGCGCAGAGTTGAATACATCTGAATTGTGCAAATGAAGCTTTCAAGTATAACTCCCTGTAAAGCTGATTTGAATAATTTCGACGGAAAAATTGTTCCGGCACCGGGTGCCACTCACCAAAAGAGTTATGCTGTGAGTTTGTTTCAGTGATTGTTTGAGTGTGATGAAGCAACACACATTATGCTCAGCTAAAGTAGATGTTGAAATTCTCCTTTCTCCTTTTTTTTATTTTTCTTTTTTTTCCTTTGACAGCAACAAACAAGGCCAACAGAAAATCCATGTTGAATCTTTCGTACGCTACTTTTAACACTTGAATATAAATAACTGACTAAATGGCGATCTTACTCTGTTAATTACGTAAGCAAGTGCGGCTTACAGCTGTTTCGGTGCTTCTTCACACCATCCTCAGAGCCTACTATACTGTTTTCGCTGTAAGAAAAATCCTAATGTAAACATAAGCACGTTGCTGTCATACCCGTGATTGGCTCCCAGTCGAAACACTCACATGACGCAGGAAAACATAGTTCGTATTTGGAAACCACAATCTTGTATTATTTGGAAGTAAAAAATTGAATTCTAGTTGTTAAATACGATGAAATATTTAACTTCAATCATGTGTAAAATGCTATGTAAAAAAAAAAGCTCCTTTTATGTTTTGTTACGTATTATGAACGCGGATGAATACCAACAGTAATACCGAGGTAGTCTGTTCTTGTAACAAGCTGGCGTCGCTTGAGCTCGTAGTTGTTCACGTAAGCATGTGGTATTGAAGTAGGCTTCTGTATCCTCAACTGTCCATTGTGAAGACATAAGACTTAAAAATAATTTAATTGCAGTAATTACAAAGTAAATGTTTCCTAAGCAAACGAATGCATAGTAGTGAGGTTAGGCCTACTTGACGAGTAACGGGAAATGTTTAACATGAAACAGAATGTACCACAGTAGGCGGGAACACGTACTGAGAATCTATGGCGCCAAACAGCGGCCAATGAAGCCTCACTTGAGTCACGTGCTATTGTTTACATTAGGATTTTTCTTACAGCGAAAAGATTATAGATCTCGGCGTCATCTCGAACTTCGCTGACTGTTGTGTGGGTGCGTTCGATTGTTTAAAAGTGTTGAAATGTGGTGTCAAATAGTGTGTGTTCTGAAATTGATTTGTGTGTTGAGTATTTGATCAGGGTGTGTTTTAGTGTGTCTGTATATTTCATATTGTTCTAGTGTGTTGAGTTTTTGGTTTTTGGGTTGTATGTGTAGGATTTCCATGTCTGTATTTAGGTTATTGTATGTGTGGTTAGCATTAGTTATGTGTTCGGCATATGTGGATGTATTGTGTCCTCTGGTTATTGCTTTAGTGTGTTCTTTGTATCGAGTTTGGAATAATCTGCCTGTCTGTCCAATGTAGAACGTGTCGCAACTACTGCATGTGAGTTTGTATACGCCTGTGTGGTTGTATTTATTTGTCTGTGTTGTTTGTGTGTTGAGATGTCTTTGTAGTGTGTTTTCTGTTCTGTATGCTATGTTGTATTTCTGCGATGCGATCTTGTGAGTGTTTTTGTTTTCGTATGTTAGTGTGATGTATTTCTTGTGTTCTTGTGTTTTTGTTGTGTTTTGTGTGTTTTGTGTTTGTTGAGTTTTTGTTTTGTCTTCCTTATGATATTGCCTATTATGTTTGGGTTCTATCCGTTTTCTTGTACTATGTATTTGATTGTGTTCACTTCTTCATTGTAGAGTTGTTGGCTCATGGGTATGTTGAGTAATCTGTGTACCATTGTCCTCAATGCCAACAGAAAAGTTTATTTTGCACCACATTACCACTTAACCTTTTATGTTGCCCATACCAAGATGCAATAGAAACTCGCGTTTAAGATTATCTGTCAGAAAAATTGTTAGCGATGTCGTAGGTATCTCGGTCGGCTCTCTCTTTATTCAAAACTTCCTTTCTTTTAATATTATTTCTTCTCGAAAAAGGACACTCTAACAATGAATTAACTATATCATCATTATTTCTCGCATTTGTGTTTATATTTTCCCGAAACACATAACAACATTGGCCCAGATTCACTACTGTACTACGAAGTACAATAGTACAACACCCTCGCTTAAGCCATAAACTCAAACATAAGGGGAGAGAACAGTGTGGGTCTCTGCCAGCTAAACAGCGGCAATTTTTATGTTATTTATGGCCTATTTAGGAAGACAAGTCACCACTGCTATTCCCACCCCATTCAAGACCGGCCCATGGATGGGAGGAGTGAAAGCTGACCAGGCCACGAGGCCAGACTAATTGTGCCTAGCTACAGCTTTTCAAGCCCAATCTCAAAGCCCGCAAAAACATACGAAATGCAGAAGCCAGACCCGGCACGAGCGATCCTGGCCTCAGGAACATTTACTGCAAAACAGGTGTATACACTATAAAGTTTTCAAATACTTCTACAGCGATATATGCTTCATTCAAATAACTAATATAACAATAATAATGATTTATTTAACGTGGCAGAATTAAGGCCATACGGCCTTCTCTAACACTCTACCAGGAGTAAAACTGCGTTACAAAAAACACTACAAATTTACAAAGTAACTTACATTACAATTTTACACACAAAACTGAATAAGATAATAATAATAAAATGTAAACAACAAGTAAGTAGAAATCAGGCATAATATATAACATACAGAAAGAAAGGAAAAAGCATAATAAAATGTGAACAGCAGGTCAAAATAAATGAGACATACAAAGTATAAAAAATAAGACAATTATTGATAATAATAATAATAATAATAATAATAATAATAATAATAATAATAATAATAGTAATAAAATAGTGCAGTACAAAGTATACAGTGAATACAATATTTCTAAATACACACAATAAGGAAAATTAAGATTATATATAGCTCAACTTATCACATTACAGATATACCATTATCGGAAAATATGAAAACAAAAATATAAAATAAGATAAATATCACTAGAACATAAAAAAAATGTGAATACGTGGAAACATGCAATACAACACTTCTCATAATAGTAAGTTAGTGTGACAACTCGTCATAAGATAATTTTCTAACTTGGATTTGAAAGATTTCAATGTTCGGCAGCCCTTGACTTCAGGCGGCAGAGAGTTCCAGTGACGAGAGGTAGCAACAGTGAAAGATGAGGAATACAGAGATGATGTGTGAAGTGGAATTTCTAGCGTGTTATCGCGTTGTGATCGAGTATTAATATTATGATAGCGAGAGAGAGTATGAAAACGAGCATATAAATAATAGAGGGATGAAGTGTGCATAATTCGATATAGGAGAGAAAGTGAGTGCAGATTTCTCCTCTCATGTAACCTAAGCCATGATAACTTCTCGAAAGAAGGTGAGATATGATCACAGGATCGAACATGACAAATGAAGCGGACGCACGCGTTATGAACACGCTAATTTATTATATAAAAACACAAAATTTGATTTCAGTTAAGCCAAGTGACTGAGGCCCGGCCTCACTTGCCTCAGTCAATCAGCCGCCACTGGATTGATATGAAAAAAAAAATTATTATTATTATTATTATTAACAATTCGCTCGCAGATGCACAGTCAGTCTGGTCGGCCGCCGTCACTTCCTGCTCGAGTTTCGCCGCCCGGACTGCTGATTCATCGACGGAATCAGATTTTCAACAATCGAGCTAACTGAACTGCGGGTGAAGGAACTCACAGGATTGCCAACCGCACAAGCATGAAGCCCTTCGAGGAAGAAAGAATGGTGGCTTATGCAAAACAGGTTTGGGTTAGACATTTTCCATTTCAGACGAATCATATAGAAAACACCAAGTTTACAACATGCCCTGCTCTTCATGGGCAGAAGATAAAGCTGTCAAGTACATAGCATGCATACGAGTACACTTTCACGTTTTGAATTTCGCGACGTTTCAGTTCATTTATCAAGTTGTAAGTTGTTTATTAAACCATTACCACTCGAGACAGACATACGTACACGAAATTGTTTACTTCGTACACAGTGGCGGCTCGTGATAAAATATTATGTATGTTCACAATTTTGTGTTCCAAAATCGAAGAGAGTTTGAAATCGTACATTTAGCCTAATATGAAATATCATGATTCCAATGTTTCACTACCGAAAAAACTGTATATATATTCAAAACAACATGTAATAATAATAATAATAATAATAATAATAATAATAATAATAATTTCCAATTTTTCCTCGTAAGCCAGTTTACCCAGTTCTTTACTGTTCAAAATTGCTTCAACAGAGTTCATTGTTTACGTTTGTTAAAAATTAATACATACCACAGTGACGCTATTTACAAAAGCGTGTGTTCAGTAATATATTTTGATTCACAACACACTGATACACTATAGCCTATACCAGTACTGTAATCCCATTCGCATATATTGATTACTATAAATACATGCCAGTATATATTATTCTTAAATAATACACACCACCATACAGATATTTAAATTCATACCACCATCACATTCAGCCAGCACGTGTTTGAAAGCCAAACTATGCTATATGCCGACACTGAAGTATAGTAATTCACAAACTACACTCTCGTAGCAGCACTGTACACACATCCACATAAAGTAAACGTTCCGACAATGAGATGCTAACAACTACAGGCTAAAATACAAACTATTAAATTTCCTCCTCGAGATATAGCACGTGAACGATAGGCATCGATGCACCTGACTTCTGTAGGATAGATTCACTGTTCACTTAATGCTTTGTGTTCTTGACGAGTCATAAGAGGCCAGCTAAAGAATATTCTCCTGCGCATGCGTGAAATTCCTGTAACCTTCTTGAAAAGAGCACGGCTTGTACGTGAACTGATGTTGCCAAGTTTACATAAGTTTGTGCAAGATGCGGGAAGTTTAAAATATTCGACTCTGGTATTATACACCCACACTACGTCAATACGGTATTAAATAATAAAACTAGTCTTGCATTAATGGAAACAAGGTGTTCGCGTGCTCTTGTGCTTTTATTGACGCATCGCCACTGTTCGTACATAAATAACAAACGTTCGTTTCCTCTACTGCACTAGAAAGGGATGTTTTACAATCTCACTAAATTCATTTTTCTCATGTATTCTAAAAATTGCACTAGGTACTTACGCAAGTCTGTGCAAATAATTTTCCAGCAATTGACATATATGTAGGTGCAAAGTTACATTTAATCTACACTGACATCAAAAACCTTTTCCATACATTTTTATTGTACCTTGTTTTTTTTTACTATACCAAGCAGGCTTTGCTTTTAGTTGCCATGGTAATATTTTACACTGCATAAGTACAATCAGGACATAGTTAAAAATGCAAGGAAAAAGTTTCTGATGTCACTTTATATCCCAGAAGTAATTGATTAATGGCATAATTCTCATACAATAATTCATTTTTCTGAAGCTCACTATTATTTTAGCTATGACAATCTATATCATTTCATTTGTAACATATTATGTAAAAAAATATATTATAGAATACTATAAGACTTGATTTTGTTCTGTTATAATAAATTATGTTTTCCAAATAACGACATTAATTTTCAATTTCTTTACTGAAAATCATTATTCCCAGACGAATTAAATAATAACAAAATCCGTACAAAAACGCCAAGTCAAAAACCACTTTTTCTTAAGGCTGAGAACGTATATTTAGTACTATTTCATTCATGTACCAATGCACCAATAGAGCAGTGTTGCCAATTCGATTCTTAACCTCCTATGAAACAGTGCAGAAACCGCTAAATTGTTCATCAACGTAAAATGAGATTATGTTATCGTTGTTGAGTGCTAAAGAAATACCCGCTAAATCCCTACACCAGCAATGCAAATTTCATAAATTTTACCCACTAAATTAACGCTGAAAACCGCCAGATCTAGCGGTAAAACCGCAGAAATGCAATAGGCCTACAGACTAGAGAGCAAGAATGTATTGAGTTTTAACAAATCAAAGCCTACTACCAACTGCAATCTTGTCGCACCTGATGTGCATTTGTTTAATATGTCGTCACACCTGATGTTCAGATGTTAAATAATTTCTTTGTTTCCTTAACAATACAATGGGCCGTGATATTGCGTGATGGCATATGGAAGTATTAAATATCTTAATTTACTATAATATAATCTGTTTCTGTATGTTATAAATTATTTATTAATATATTAGCGAAATGATCTTATTCAAATATCAGAAGAGTTCTTATCTTGTCGATAATTCATCCAATGAAAGTACCTAGTTCAAAATAAAATGTTATAATCTCAAATATTTGTATAATTTTGCTCTTTCACTGATCATGATTTATACAGCTATTGTCAAATGTTTACACATGAATTTTATATTGCAGGAGGCCAAGGGCATGCCGGACAATGGAATAAATTGTTAGCAATTTAAATATGTTATTTAATAGTAATATACTGTAATTATGTCATTTTCTTTTCATTATTTATTTATTTATTATTATCCTCGAAATAGTTTTATTCAAATATCACGTGTGTTCTCATCTCTTTGGACAGTTTACTGGCGCTCACGAATTATCAAGAACACGGCAAATCTTGCGATATTATCAACAGTAATCTCACTGGAGGCTTTGATTTATCTAGAGAAAATCAAAACTCGAGTGGGATTTAATTGACCATTACGCGATTAGAAGAAAGTAGGCCTATATAAAGATTAGAAGTAACAAAGAACTCTAATACAATAAAATATTAATTGGCTTACGAAAATACAACTGTCTTCAAATGTATTATTGTACCATCTCAACATTACGCTAGATGGCAGTAGTGTTTTATGATTATGTTTTCTTGTTATCAGTTGTGCCAACTATGGAATCTTCATTGAAGTCTGTGGACGGTTACTAGTCAAGAAGGCTTTGTTGATTCAGTTTCATTTTTATTAAAATATTTACATTCCACTTCGATTATCCGGATCCCAGTAATTAACGTCATTTGACAGATGATTTTCAATAAATCTTAATATTAAACAATCTCTAATACGTGACTATCCATAATATCATATAGCAGAAGCTATAACAAACATAACCTAAATCATATAAACGAGTGTTAGAAAAGTTTTAATTAGGGATGATGAAATAAAGAACGTTTTAATTAACGATGATGAAATAAAAAACAAACATGAATAATTTTAAAGGAAACAATTATTGAAAGTACAATTTTCAAAATTGAATGTTTTAGTGGTTGGTGGTTCAGTTGTTGTTACATTGAATGTGTGCGTAAAAGTGAACTCGTTGATGTACATGGTGTATCCCTCAACTTATTCAGGATTTCCGAATGGTGCTCTTCATATATGACCAGTGATCTTTATTAATTCTTGTTCTTGAATGCCAGTGCGAGTCATATTTGAAAGTGCTGTGCATCGACTGGAGTGGTTTGTAATTTTCTGTTTTTTGACGTCCAGACCAGTGCAGTTTGAAATGTTGGCAAACAAAGAAACAAATCTAGGGTAGTGATAAAAATAAACAAATGCTAGGGATGCGTTAAAATTAAACAAATGCTAGGGACGCGATAAAATTGTGCGATAAGCAGCCATGATTGGTTGAAAGACGTCCTTTCGTACCGTTTTATTGGTCAAAAGTAGTGTGACGTATTAAAAGTTGTAATAATCTATGATAATGTTTTAATTATTTTTCGTAGCATTGTAATACCTTTTGTGCTATGAGACAGTAAAAGAAATCCTACTGTCACACAGTTAGTGGCTAAATCCTGCGGAATACTGTAGATATCCGTAGAAGAGGGGATTGAAAAGAATTTCAGGATATAAACCGAGAAGAAACGCTGCAAAACGAACGGCATAAAGAAGAAAAACAAGCACAGGTGGAGAAGAGTAAGATCTTACTTGGATCCTGGTCTGTGACTCAAGATCGCTCATCACAGGCGTGGCTCATAGGATCATCCTGCTGTGAGAAACATGATTCGGATATTTCCATGAATCCTATTTAAAAATCAAGTTTTCCTTGCTCATAATACGTTCTTATTCTGTTTAGAGACTTCACGCGCATGCGTTATGAGGGGCTGCTCTTGCTATGTCTGCCAATCAGCTTTGTCACGCCCACTCCACATGGTCCGCCCGCAGTCAACTTGCAAGCTTCACACATCCCACAGCTTACAGTTACCTCTCATTATTTTGCATTTATTTATACGTTCATTTTTTTCTTTCCGTATGCAATAGCAGTCATGAGTCCAGGTAGTAAGCAGGGGGAATTTTCCCTCTCCGTATTCCAGGATGTCCTCACCGGAGATTTCAGACTTTTTGTAACTAAAATACATAATTTATACAATAATATAGTTCAATTTGATATGACTAGGACCAGAAAGTTAATGCCCTAAAAACCTTCTAAATATGCATGCAGGTATGCCTTCAAAAACCTTATAATATATCAATAAATATGCACTAATAAAAATCAATATTTCTTGATATCGCTAATAAATAACTAATAAATAACTATAATAATAATAATAATAATAATAATAATAATAATAATAATAATAATAATAAAACTTACAAATGGCTTTTACAGAACCCGGAGGTTCATTGCCGCCCTCATATAAGCCCGCCATAGGTCCCTATCCTGTGCAAGATTAATCCTGTCTCTACCATCATATCCCACCTCCCTCAAATCCATTTTAATATTATCTTCCCACCTACGTCTCGGCCTGCCCAAAGGTGTTTTCCCATCAGGCCTTCCAAATTACATTCTATATGCACTTCTAGATTCGCCCATACGTGCTACATGCCCTGCCTATCTCAAACGTCTGGATTTAATGTTCCTAATTATGTCAGGTGAAGAATACAATGCGTGCAGTTCTGTGTTGTGTAACTTTCTCCATTCTCCTGTAACTTCATCCCTCTCAGCTCTAAATATTTTCCTAAGAACCTTATTCTCAAACAACCTTAATCTCTGTTCCTCTCTTAATGTGAGAGTCAAAATTTCACAACCATACAGAACAACCGGTAATATAACCGTTTTATAAATTCTAACTTTCAGATTTTTTGACAGTAGACTAAATGCAAAAGCTTCTTAATCGAATAATAACAGGCATTTCCCATATTTATTCTCTGTTTAATTTCCTCCCGAGTATCATTTATATTTGTTACTGTTGCTCCAAGATATTTGAATTTTTCCACCTCTTCGAAGGATAAATCTCCAATTTTTATATTTCCATTTCGTACAATATTCTCGTCACGAGACATAATCATATACTTTGTCTTTTCGGGATTTACTTTCAAACCTATCACTTTACTTGCTTCAAGTAAAATTTCCGTGTTTTCCCTAATCGTTTGTGGATTTTCTCCTAACATATTCACATCATCCACATAGACAAGAAGCTGATGTAACCCGTTCAATTCCAAACCCTGTGTGTTGTCCTGAACTTTCCTAATGGCATATTCTAGAGCGAGGTAAAGAAGTAAAGGTGATAGTGCATCTCCTTGCTTTAGCCCACAGTGAATTGGAAAAATATTAGATAGAAACTGGCCTGTACGGACTCTGCTGTAAGTTCCACTGAGACACATTTTAATTAATCGAACTAGTTTCTTCGGAATATTAAATTCAATAAGAATATTATATAAAACTTCTCTCTTAACCGAGTCATATGCCTTTTTGAAATCTATGAATAACTGATGTACTGTACCCTTATACTCCCATTTTTTCTTCTTTATCTGATCAATAGTTGATCTATTACGCCTAAAACCACACTGATGACCCCTAATAGTTTCATCTACATATGGAGTTAATCTTCTCAAAAGAATATTGAACAAAATTTTGTACGACGTCAACAAAAGTGATACCGGTATTCCTCGAAAGTTACTACAGTTAGTCTTGTGCCCCTTTTTTTGAGTTTAGAGGAAGAATTTATGTGAGGACAAGCAGGTTGACCTTTTCTTCCATTCCGTTTTTCGACGTTCCACTGAAGGAACCTACAGAAATGTTGAAGGGAAAATCCGAAAGCCTGTATGGCATCTAAACTGTTCCGGGGCATCCATTTAGGAATTTCTCCAAACAGTAGTTGCCCTCTTCTTTTATAATGATGTTACAGTTAACAATTATTTGGTTTTTGGTTTTAGGCACACTATAATTTAGGGACAATGCACCGCAATTCTTTACAATTTGTGGTTGCCAGGTATCAACCCCGTCAGGTAGTTAAACATCGACGCTGCAATGGAATACGTCAAGAGAAGGATAAGCCAAACGCCGAATATGTCTCCATAGTAACAAAGGTTGTCATTATTATTCCGTTTTAAGTAAAACAGTCCATAACATTACTGCAGCATATTTACCGGCCATCCTAATCTTTTGCCGTCAGGAGTTTCCTAACCACGTGGCATGTCAGCAGACTTGTCTCTCTGCACACAGTACGTACGGGAGCCAGTTCGAACGTCACTCACATTTTCAATGATACAAATTTTACTTCCTTCAATTTCCAACATTCTTTGTATCACTATGTTTGTATATTTATTGTCGTAGCAAAATTTTGGTTCAGAAATTAAAAAATGGAAAATAACGAGACTGTTAAGATTTGTTGAAGATATTAGGCAACGAATGCTAATAAAATAAATTGGGCTAGCAGTTTAAAAAAATAAACTGAATGAAACTGAGCAGAACAACTGCGGAGACAAAACCAAGAAAGTCAAAACAACGTTTTAAATATTATTAGATTAAAGCTGTACCGATACAGAAAAACAACTACTGTTTCGGTACATGAATAACAAAACTTCACTACAAAATTACAGGAAAGTTAAAACTGTATGACGTCAAGAACCATATATATCGATATGGGATAGAAATGCTAGAATTGGTTTTGCATGGATTAGGTCGGAGCTGTGGGCAATGAGAGGTTTTAGAGGTAATATAGAAAATGACAATATGTATATTATGTGGCGAAATAGAAACTATAATATTGTTAACACATGCCTTAATACAGATTGGAGTGAACGCAGTTGTATGAAAAGCAATGAATAATTTTAGTAATAATACAACTAATTATTGTATTAGTCAAAATATCAACAATTACAAATGAACAGATAATAAAATTCTTAGAAACAAATATACATGTGGCACATTAAGAATTAATTATTATGCATTTTGATTACACAACTTTTAACACTAAATCACTTCGGAAAATGTATTATTTGTCTTTCTTGTGTTAAATTCTATATTACCTTGTTAACATGTTTCAACCTGTTATCGGCCATCTTCAGAACTGGTTGTTGCTGGTCTTGGCGCCTTTTGTTTTGTTTCCTGTGGGGGTGTGTTTGTGTAGTGTAATGTGGAGTCAAAGAGTGTGTGTGTTCTGAAATTGAGTTGTGTGTTGAGAATTTCGTTTGGATGTGTTTTTTTACGTCTGTAGGCGTATTGTTCTAGTGTGTTTAGTTTCTGGCTTTTTGGTTGGAACAATACGAAATATACGGACCATAAAAACACATCCAAACAAAATTCTCAACACACAACTCAATTTCAGAACACACACACTCTTTGACTCCACATTACACTACACAAACACACCCCCACAGGAAACAAAACAAAAAGCTCCAAGACCAGCAACAACCAGTTCTGATGATGGCCAATAGCAGGCTGAAACATGTTAACAAGGTAATATAAAATTAAATACAAGAAAGGCAAATAAATTATTCCCTAAGGAAGATATTTTTTATTACTTACATAAGCTATTTGTTCCCGATATTTCTTAAAATAATGTGTATGTACAATGTTAATTTTCATTTGTTTTTCTCTACGTATACCGACGCGCAATGGGACCAACACAAAAAAAGTTATCTTCGTACAAAATTCGCGCTATGTTCAAAATGATTTGAAGCGATTTCTTAAAGAATGTAACTAATTGAAGACTAATTTAGAAACATGTTAAACGAATTCAGTTACACCAAAATCGGATGCTACCTGGTCAAAATGGACGTATTTTAATTATTTTGATACAAAAGCTATTAAGAAACATTTTACAGGAATCATCCTTGCATCAAAATATATGGTTCCTGGACCAAAATTAAGGTATTCTAATTATTTAAATAGGGCCATACAATTGCAATTACACATTAAACAAATTACCTCTGCAACAAAAATGGATGCTGTTTCGACCAAATTAACGTATTTAATTTAGGCCTACTTAATTATTTCATAGTTTCATTATGTATTGTAGGTCCTATCACCACGGCATGGCGCGTCCCCAGGTTGCGGATAGAGGAGACGGCCTGCAGATATGGAGGGTAGCTGCGAATATATTGAAAAAGCGGAAAAATTCAAACGTCTTGGAGCAACAGTAACAAATATGAATGACACTTGGAGGAAATTAAACGCAGAATAAATACGGGAAATGCGTGTTATTATTCGGTTGAGAAGCTTTTGCCATCCAATCTGCTCTCGAAAAAGTTCAAAGTTAGAACATATAAAACAGTTATATTACCGGTTGTTGTGTATGGTTGTGAAATTTGGACTCTCACTTTGAGAGAGGAACAGAGGTTAAGAGTGTTTGAGAATAAGGTGCTTAGGAAAATATTTGGAGGTAAGAGGGATGAAGTTACAGGAGAATGGAGAAAGTTACACAACACAGAACTGCACGCATTGTATTCTTCACCTGGCATAATTAGGAACATTAAATCCAGACGTTTGAGATGGGCAGGGCATGTAGCACATATGGGCGAATCCAGAAATGCATATAGAGTGTTAGTTGGAAGACTGGAGGGGAAAAAGACCTTCGGGGAGACCGAGACGTAGATGGGAAGATAATATTAAAATGGATTTGATGGTAGGGACTGGATTTATCTTGCTCAGGATAGAGACCGATGGCGGGCTTATGTGAGGGCGGCAATGAACCTGCGGGCTCCTTAAAAGTCATAAGTAAATTTCATAGATCATCGGCATTTTATGAAGTTGCATCCCAATTTTTATTAGTTCTGCGCAGGGGTGCAGATCGGGGTTTGGGATGGCCTACAAGTCATGCTAAAGATGTTTCTTTGTCGATATTATCCAGTATGTAGTGTTGCGTACTAACGGAGCTGTTACATAAAAAGTATAGCCTATAACTTTCGCAGTGATACATGGTGTCTCTAGAGGGTGTGTTACAATCTTGAGATTATCTTCAATTAATTATTGTTTTTCTGTCATGTATGGTGTGGGAGGATATGGAAGTTTCACCAATAATTTAATTCTGTCTATATTTTCTGAATAAGTTTTAGAAATAAACTACAAATAGAAATACCATCACTAGCAGACAGTTAAAATGAAATGCTGAGAACGCATATCGAGTGTGTGTTACCAGGTATTAAATACAAGCAAATCGCTTTCAGCAGTTACGAGAAGACGGACGATATCCTGAAAATGTGAATGTCTGTCAAATGCCCCGAAATCGCAATGCATTTCTATGACCGGTTCAAATAACGCAGTAATGCGATCTACGTTATTTTGCACACAGCCATGCAGTTTATGAGTGACTACTAGGTCTATCTTGTTATTTTCTGAGAAGTGACCGGACGCATCTCCAGGTATGTTTGACGAGACGTTTAGAGACGCTGAACCAGACACCGTGGTCAATAAGTAGACTTTGTTTTCAGAGCGCCGTTTGCATACTGCCAACATAATAGGGATATCTTATGCGAAGTTTTACCGTTAGATGGCAGGAGCGTTCCATGCGGCACATGTTGTAGGGCTATGTTATGTCATATGCTACAGTTGTTCTCCCGCTTGTTGGTTTTTAATTTATAATTATTTTGTATAACCTAGTATAATTTAATATAATTCAGTATTTTCTTACCTCATAATTTAATTTAATTTACAATAAATAATAGCGTAAACCTGTATAATATTGAGCGATTCCCCTTAAGAGATGGGTGGGGAAATCTGCAGTATGCAGAATATAGATACGAGCAAATTGAATGTTCATGAACCTAAACGAGGACTTTGAGAACGAGGTACACGAATAAAAATAAATAAATAAAATAGGAACTTTGTCGAAAGTAAATAGGCCTATTACCTCTTTAATCACTAGTATTGTAAGTACCGTACGCTAAAAACAGGATATGCAGCCACCAATGTGCTTTTTATAGGAAAGGACTATCGAGGTTGAATTCCTCGTACTTTTTTTCCTCTAGCTGCAGAAAGAGTAAATGCAATATTTGATAAGATGATATAATATGATCGCAGTCGCTAGTATCAAGATTATTCCTGTGTTTTGTAGGTTAAGGACATGCAGTTTTGAATACTATGTAGGATGATTTTGAAAATTTGAAATAAAAACATGGTTTTAATAATTAATCTACAGCACATTAAAAACATTATTCACGAAATGGATTTCACTATCGTGGATAATAAACATCTCAGTTAATCGAGAGTTTACTGCTAGTGTAAACTTCGGAGACTCCTAGAAATACTGAATATAATCTAAGCTAACATAGCTTGCTGTCGAGGTTGCATATGTTTTTATTGATTTACTTTTCCCTCTTCCAAAATGAAACTGTAGCCACCAGTTCCTTACTTGAAGTAGTTATTTTTGTTTAATTGCTCACACTTTCTAGGCTCAATTTCATTAGTTAAATTTTTAAGTACAATATAATTATTTGTTACTAAGTCAAATGACAAATCAATGTAAAATAATGACATATTATATGGTCATTAAGTTTTAAACACATAAATTACATATTGCAAACGTTTTCGCCCATTCAGGCATCTTCAGGTACAATTATACAATATCTCAATATCAAACTGTATAGTCATTACATATTGAGATATTGTATAATTGTGCCTGAAAATGCCTGAATGGGCGAAAACGTTTGCAGTATGTAATTTATGTGTTTAAAACTTAATGACCATATAATATAAGTCATTATTTTACATTGATTTGTCATTTGACTGAGTAACAATTATATTGTATCTATATTGATTGACAATCTGAATAATATTCATCATTCTCTCTAAGTTAAATTTTTAAGGTTCAAAGCATATATTCGGAATATTTCGGGTCCTGAAATTAAGACAAAAGGCTTTCCCTGCAGAAACACAACAAAAATTTGCCATTTGGAGTTGTTTTTAAGAGTATTTAATGTACTAATACACTATGTAAACCCTCAATGGTTATATACCGGAAAACAAATGCACACGCAAAGCGCATCCCTCAAAGTACACGCGCGCTATCTGTTGGTGCTAGTTCAGGATATCGCTATTGAAATGTGACAACAAATAAATTTAGTCATAAACAGCAGAAACATCTCGCGACAGTGTTTTGTTTTCAAAATTAGTTGGGGCTTTGAAATTAAACAAAATTTCACATCCTTTCGTGTTTGCACGTTGGTTCTACGATTCAGAACCCCTCCATTAAAGAAAACAGTACTCTTGGACGATGCTGTATCACACACCACAGCTGACGTATATCCGCCTACACATAACACGAGTCCTCCGGGTTTAAAACTGCTCACACGGCGTGGGAGAGCATAGCATTCGCCTGCAGGCTTGAAGGTACAGAACAACAAAGACAATAAACTCAATGTTTTAAACATGGTTAAATGGTGCACATTTCTGAAAGAGCACAAATTCAGTCCAGCACACTTCGATGTGTACTTCGTACTTGTACGAATGTCAATACGTACATTATTTGCACACGCACGAAATCACGCGCACCACAAGCTGCACACTATCACTTTTCATCTGAAACTTGACGAAATTTAAGTAGAGAGGGTTCCTTGCCGTTATTAAAAATATCAGCTGTCGATAGGAATGAAATTTTTTTACATTTCTCATTTAATAAATTCCGTGTGTCCACGTAAATTACCCTACACTTTTCCATCTGTGATTCAAAAAAAGGTCAAATCAATTCAGATTTATTTACGTACTGTAATTAGGAAAGCATCAAATATAAATTACATAGCTACCTATTAAATCTTTACACGTTAACATAACATATAAACAAAACAGCAAGTTGTCATGACTACCAAACAAATGATTTTTCAGACTTTCAATTTTATTGCACAATCTCAATAAAATTATAATAATTAATAGAAAGATATTTTCTTAAATACATCTTACGCTTTCTGAATTACAATTCAAGTTTTCTGAAATGCAAATCATGTTTTCTGAATTTCAGTTGCACAATCTGAAATATATGCGACATATTCTGAAATTCACTTGATTAATCTGAAATACAATTGAATCTTGCTGAATGGCTATTGATCTTTCCTGAATTTTGTGTAAAAAGAAATAAAATATTTTGTGCGAGATCGTGCGTATTTGCTTGGTTTCCGCACAAAACCAATCCGCGGAAAGTCTAAAATTCCACATTCAGTATTCCCAACCTAACACACATAACAATTTCCCTCTTCTTACCGCTTAAGTGACATATTGATTTTACTGCTTTAGGCTTTTAACATATTATTTTTAGAGACGTTCAATATAGTAATTTATTATAAATTGGAAACTTATCACTGTAATTTCATTGTTTTTAAATATTTGCAAAAATTAAGTAAACTCTACAACTCCACTAAAGTTACTGCATTCGTGATGCAAGTAACATTAAGGAAGCCGTGAAAAAATCAACAAATCAACTTGCCGATGTTATTACTGCAATATGTTATATACATAATATTGTTAAAATATTAAAATGAAAAATAAATCATTACATAACCTTACCGTTTGTTTTAAGTTCGCATTTATAGACTGGGGGGGAAAAAAAAGACAGACGTATATCACGGCCTGCTGGAGTATAGTAAACACAGAAAACATTTTAAAGCAACAATGTTGAAGATAGATATTTTCGTTTTGCAAATTTGCCGTCATTGAACAGAAACCAAGATGGAGATTTTATTGCAACTAATTAGAAATTCGTCTTTCAGGTATGTAATAAACGATCTTCGCACAAAATAATGTACGATACACGAGCGGTATGTTTTCTTTCAATTCTCGGAAATTAAAAAAGCTCAACTACGTTTCGCTTTTTCAAACTTTTCCTCGAACATGAAAACTTCAACATACCGCTCTTGTAACGCATATTACTATATTCTATTTACACACTAAAAATATTGATTTCACTTAGGTACCGGTAATATTTAAACTAGTGACATTTTCCAGAAGAGTGAAATGTTACGCTGGTGTTCTCTACATCAGCAATACTGCACCAAATTCTTGACAGGTCCCGTTGAAGTCGTTTTAAGGTAGCAAGCATGGCTCGAACAGTTTCTAAACTCATTCTGGATTATTTGGATGTCCACATAATGACCGTTGAAGATAAAATCTCTTTTTACTGAAGCATTACTTCAAAGAAAACACAGGAATAGTTCAATCAACGTCTGGATTTGTGCACAGAAAATCATTTTCTCAAAGAAAAAATATAAAAACATCACCCCATTTTGAGTATAGAGAAGCATTTTCTTCATTTCACTTTGATGTTTTCTCTTAAGTCACATGTAATGTATCTTCAAGCAGAAAATTTTACCTAATAAATTATTTTCATCCAGGTCAAGTCCGTCTACATTTGAAGAAAAGTAATGCACTGTCTCTTCATATTTTTCTCTTTATGTAGGAGATATCAGCAGTATACATTCACAGATATCTTACCTAGTGAGTTAATATGAACACTTTCATGAAATTATAGGCTAATTAACAATGAAAATCGGGAAAATTATTAAATCCGGTGACAATCCAGGGACGAATTTTGTTCGGGGACAAATGCAAACTTGTAACAACTAAAATTGGTAACTGGATTTATACATATTGTTGTAACTTACATAGTACCAATTTCGTACGCCTTATTCTAACTGATATTTTCACGAAATATTAACACAAATTTTCATATTTCAATTAAATGTGCACCAAAATCATGATTAAATAATCACCACAGAATCACATCACTATTAATACGTTAAGTAAGACCTTTCTGAAGAGCATCTGTAAGAAAACACGGATTCTTCCTGATAGCAAGTGAAATGTCCTGTTGAAGTTATACACGGGAAATAATTTTCTCGCAGACAATTTTTGAAATAACACTTTGAGAAAAGAGTAATATTTTCTTCATCCCACTTTGTTGTTCTCTCTGAAGTCACATGTTTCTTCAAGCAGGAAATAGTCTCTTCACATCATCTATACCTGAAGAAAAATAAATGCTTTTTTTTCTCTTTCTGGAGTAGCAACATACTTTCCACAGATATTATGTAGAGATATTAAACAGCATTTTCGTAAAATTATAATAATTAAGACTGAAAATCCGGGAGATATCTGTGGTCAAATTATTAAACCCGATGACGAATTCTGTTCGGGGACAAATGCAAATTTGTAAAAACTGAAATTAGTAACTGGATTTCTACATATTATTGTAACTTACGTAATATCAGTTTCGTACGCAGTAAGCAAACACATTTTCACGAAATATTAACGCAGATTTTCATATTTCAACCAAATGTACCGAGATCACGATTAAATAATCACCACATAATCACATCACTACCAATACGTTAAGTAAGACCTTCCTGAAGAGAACCAGTAAGAAAACACGGATTCTTCCTGATGGCAAGTGAAATGTTCCTGTTGAAGTTGTACGCAGGAAATAATTGATGACGAATTCTGTTCGGGGACAAAAGCAAATTCGTAACAATTAAAATTGGTAACTGGATTTCTACATATCAGTTTCGTACTCAGTATGCAAACACATTTTCACGAAATATTAACGCAGATTTCCATATTTAAATTAAATATGCACCGAAATCATGATTAAATAATCACCACAGAATCACATCACTACTAATACGTTAAGTAAGACCATCCTGAAGAGCACCTGTAAGAAAACACGGATTCTTCCTGATGCCAAGTGAAATGTTCCTGTTGAAGTTGTACACAGGAAATAATTTTCTAGCAGACAATTTTTTAAATAGCACTTTGAGCAAAGAGTAACATTTTCTTCATCCCACTTAGTTGTTTTCTCTGAAGTCACATGTTTCTTCAAGCAGGAAATTTCGTGAAATATAGTATTTTCACATCATCTATAGCTGAAGAAAAATAAACGCATTTTTTTCTCTTTCTGGAGTAGCAACACACATTCCACAGATATTATGTGGAGAGATGTTCAACAGCATTTTCATAAAGTTATAGTAATTAAGACTGAAAATCTGGGAGATACCTGGGGTCAAATTATTAAACCCGATGACGAATTCTATTCGGGGACAAAAGCAAATTTGTAATAATTAAAATTGGTAACTGGATTTCTACATATTGTTGTAACTTACATAATATCAGTTTCGTACGCAGTATGCAAACACATTTTCACGAGATATTAACGCAGATTTTCATATTTCAACTAAATATGCACCGAGATCACGATTAAATAATCACCACAGCATTACATCAAGTACGACCTCCCTGAAGAGCACCTGTAAGAAAACACAGATTCTTCCTGATGGCAAGTGAAATGTCCTGTTGAAGTTGTACACAGGAAATAATTTTCTCGCAGACAATTTTTGAAATAACACTTTGAGAAAAGAGTAATATTTTCTTCATCCGACTTCATTGTTTTCTCTGAAGTCACATGTTTCTTCAAGCAGAAAATTTCGTGAAATATTGTATCTTCAATCTATCTATATCTGAAGAAAAATAAACGCAATTTTTTTCTCTTTCTGGAGTAGCAACACACTTTCCACAGATATTATGTAGAGATATTCAACAGCATTTTCATAAAGTTGTAATAATTAAGACTGAAAATCTGGGAGATATCTGGGGTCAAATTATTAAACCCGATGACAAATTCTATTCGGGGACAAAAGCAAATTTGTAATAATTAAAATTGGTAACTGGATTTCTACATATTGTTGTAACTTACGTAACATACATTTCGTACGCATTATTCTAACTGATATTTTCACGAAATATTAACACAAATTTTCACATTTAAATTAAATATGCACCAAAATCATTATTAAAATTAATCATCACAGAATCACATCACTACTAATACGTTAAGTAAGACCTTCCTGAAGAGCTCCTGTAAGAAAACACGGATTCTTCCTGATGGCAAGTGAATTGTTTCTGTTGAAGTTGTACACAGCAAATAATTTTCTTGCAGAAAATTTTTGAAATAACACTTTGAGCAAAGAGTAATATTTTCTTCATCTCACTTTGTTGTTTTCTCTGAAGTCACATGTTTCTTCAAGCAAGAAATATACTATCTTCACATATCTATAGTTGAAGAAAAATAAATGCATTTTTTTTCTCTTTCTCGAGTAGCAACACGCATTCCACAGATATTATGTAGAGAGATATTCAACATCATTTTCATAAAGTTATAATAATTAAGACTGAAAATCCGGAAGATATCTGGGGTCAAATTATTAAACCCGATGACGAATTCTGTTCGGAGACAAAAGCAAATTTGTAACAATTAAAATTGGTAACTGTATTTCTACATATTGTTGTAACTTACGTAATATCAGTTTCGTACGCAGTATGCAAACACATTTTCACGAAATTTCAACGCAGATTTCTCGCAGACAATTTTTGAAATATCACTTTGAGAAAAGAGTAATATTTTCTTCATCCCACTTTGTTGCTCTCTCTGAAGTCACGTGTTTCTTCAAGCAGGAAATATAGTATCTTCACATCATCTATAGCTGAAGAAAAATAAATGCATTTTTTTCTCTCTTTCTGAAGTAGCAACACACTTTCCACAGATATTATGTAGAGATATTCAACAGCATTTTCATAAAGTTATAGTAATTAAGATTGAAAATCCGGGAGATATCTGGGGTCAAATTATTAAACCCGATGACGAATTCTGTTCGGGGACAAAAGCAAATTCGTAACAATTAAAATTGGTAACCGGATTTCTACATATTGTTGTAACTTACATAATATCAGTTTCGTACGCGGTATGCAAACACATTTTCACGAGATATTAACGCAGATTTTCATGTTTGAACTAAATATGCACCGAGATCACATCACCACGGCATCACCAAGTGAAGAAGACACGCGCTCGTACTCACCGTTTATGACACGTGGGCTCCAGGGTGGCAGCTGAACCTCGGCTCTCCACGGCGACAGACGGGATGCGGATGAGGTCGTGGGGGAAAATTTTGGCGGCTGCACTGGACCAACAGGTGCGAAAAACAAACGCGACTCAGCGAGCGGCGAGAGAGGCTCTGCGCGATGACGTCCGCACGGCTCCGCGCTTGCACTGAGACTGGCGGCCGCTCCGCTCCGTCGCCGGCGAGCGCAGTTGGGTTAATAATGGCCTGGGGGGTCCCGAGTTCCAAGCCCCCCCACGTATATATTTTCGGTCTGTCTCGGTCTATTCCGTATCATATTCGGCTTGTTGAAGTTCGCTTCGAAAACTAAATGGGCTTATTTTCTGTAGCCGTAAGGTTTTCTGTCCCCCATTCCCTCTCTACCGCTCTCTCTCTCTCTCCCGCCCCTCTCTCCTGACTCCTTGTATACCAAAGGCCCAACCCAAGCAAGTACACTTCAATCCACTCTCCACCGCATTCAGATCTGCAAGCAATAAGTTCTCTCTCTCCCTCCCTCTCTCTCTCTCTCTCTCTTTCGGCCCAGCCAACATAGCACAAGTCCTCGGGCGGTGTACAATCCCTCTTTCCCCTCTCCCGTCTTCATCCAGCTTCTCTGGACCAGTATTCCTCCCCCTCCAATTACCGTACTCCATCTGCTATACAGTAAGGTACACTCGCAACGCTTCTTTGTTGTTCTTGCCTTCCTCATCTCATCATCATTATGAATGGTCAACGGAATCCACGGCCGTGGGTTTGAACCCCGCGCAGTATATGTTGTCAATGTAAAGACTGGGCCAAGGGTGCCAACAACTAAAAATCCATACACTTCAGTACTGGGATTCCTAAAACATTTCATGCAATTCTAAATTGTTTTAAACAGGAATGTTCTTATGAAAACTGAATGTTTTTTCAGCAAGCAGTAAAGTTTAACGATTTTTACACGTCCAAATAATGTGACAGGTTGTCTATGTAAGGAAGTAATTGATTTAGGGAGTTCAATATGATTATTGCATCCATAAGGTGCTGATACTTTAAAATGGTTATTTTGAAAATATTCAGTTTGTATTTTAAAGCGAGAGTCGTTATAAAATACTTACTTACTTACTGGCATTTAAGGAACCCGGAGGTTCATTGCCGCCCTCACATAAGCTCGCCATCGGTCCCTATCCTGAGCAAGATTAATCCAGTCTCTACCATCATATCCCACCTCCCTCAAATCCATTTTAATATTATCCTCCCATCTACGTCTCGGTCTCCCCAAAGATCTTTTTCCCTCCGGCCTCCCAACTAACACTCTATATGCATTTCTGGATTCGCCCATACGTGCTACATGCCCTGCCCATCTCAAACGTCTGGATTTAATGTTCCTAATTATGTCAGGTAAAGAATACAATGCGTGCAGTTCTGCGTTGTGTAACGTTCTCCATTCTCCTGTAACTTCATCCCTCTTAGCCCCTATATATTCCTAAGCACCTTATTCTCAAACATCCTTAATCTCTGTTCCTCTCTCAAAGTGAGAGTCCAAGTTTCACAACCATAAAGAACAACCGGTAATATAACTGTTTTATAAATTCTAACTTTTAGATTTTTTGACAGCAGACTAGATGACAAAAAGCTTCTCAACCGAATAATAACAGGCATTTTTATCCTTTGCTGTGGTCGTGCCAGAGAATCAGTCTTATTCCGAGGCTTATTGTAGGGATTCGTAACAAGCTGATTTTTACGGTGATGGGTTGTTAGCCCTTCGCCCAACCCCCAAGCTGGAGGACCACCCCTCCTGGGCTGTCCACGACTGCTTATTCAATATATTCGCAGCTACCCTCCGTGTCTGGAGGCCGTCTCCTCTATCCGCAACCTGAGGACGCGGCATGCCGTGGTGATAGGGACCCACAATACATGGATCCTTACACGTCCAAATAATGCGACAGGTTGTCTTTGTAAGAAACTAATTGATTTAGGGAGTTCAATATTATAATTGCGCCCATATGCTGCTGGTATTTAAAATGGTTATTTTGAAAATATTCAGTTTGTATTTTAAAGCGAGATTCGTTATAAATAGAGTTTAAAAATTTAAAATTCTGTTTGTACTTCAAAAGTGGTGTTCCCTGACAATATTCAGCTAATATTTTAAATTGGTTTTGTGACAATATTCGGTTTAAACTTTGAAAGTGGTTGCAGTGGCGACTCGTGATATTTTTGTACGTAAGATATGAGATTGACGACTGATGACCAAGACAGAAACCAATAATAATAATAATAATAATAATAATAATAATAATAATAATAATAATAATAATGCATGTAAAACAATACAAGTAGGTCTATGTTAGTCTTTGACTCACCATTCTGGAACTGGCAATTTATTAGTAGGCCTAGTGAAGTTCGATTCTCCTCCCCTTTTTAGTTGCGAAAATGGCTCCTAAGCCATTGTATTGCCCGATATTTACCGATGCTCCGTCGTACGTTTGCGAAATTAATTTCTTGCTACAGTTAAATTCTTCCAAATGATCAAATACAACTTCAGATATTCTTTCGGCTGTCCTGTCATCTGAAAGTCCTGTTAATTCTTGTATTTATTATAGCTTATTTTATTTATTTTTAAGTAATTCTGTTTTTATTCATTTTATCTTTATATTATATCATTTTAAATTATTTATTATTTCGTTTATTCTAGTCTTTTAAAATGACCAATGAACTGCATTTAACTTTGAGAGCAAGATGCATAAGTAAAAAAGCAAAACTTACATTATATAAAACAGTCGTAAGACCAATTGTGCTTTATGGCAGTGAAACTTGGACTCTGTCGAAGAAAATGGAACAACTGATGACATGGGAAAGAAAAATTCTAAGGAAAATCTATGGTCCTAAATATGAGAATGGGCACCGGAGAATTAGATATAATACAGAACTGAAAACTCAATATAAATCTCCAGATATTGTTGCAGAAATCAAAGTCCGTAGGTTGGAATGGTTAGGACATGTAATCAGGATGAATGATCAGAGAATACCAAAAAAGATTCTAAACACAAAACCAGAAGGCAGGCGCAATATTGGCAGACAGAAACTAAGATGGTTGGATGGAGTGGAGGACGATTTAAGGACTCTAGGCGTGAGAAGATGGAGGCAGAAGGCTCTGGTTGGACAGGAATGGACCAAGATCCTAAGGGAGGCCAAGGCCAGACTACAAGGGCCGTAGTGCCGAAGAAGAAGAAGAATGAACTGCATTTAAGAAGGCTATAAGGATACTTGAAAATTCTTATTGTAGTCTCTAACAGGGTCTCCATCACCCAGACAGAAGGGTCGTAGTATTAGAATACATAGTTAAAGTCAAGTTTTTTTTTAATTGGGGACTTTAATTGAAGTGAATTTATAATGGCAGGCAGAGTAACTATCTCATGCCCCCATGTTATATTGCTAACTATGCACTTCATTAGAACCAGGTACCCAGCTTCGAAGCCGTTAGCCCTGTGAACTTACAGTGTATTTATTTTCCCCTTTTATCATTTTACAGGATTATCTAAGAAATAAGCAATTTCTTCGTGATAGTAGAAGAGAAAGAGGTTAAAGTCAAGTCACACTCAAAACGTTATATAGTATACGTCACACTCCGCCCTCTGCACCCTCCAATGTCCACTAACTTCACTGCTAGAAAAAACCGTTTGCTGTAAGATATTTGGATGTTTTCTCGGAAATTATTTCTGAGCTGTGCAGTGGCGACAACTCACGACAGAAAGTGGAAGCTTAAAGGAAATTATTACGTCGGGAGGCACTGAAAATCAAAATCTGTAATTAAAAATTTTCTATCCTCAAGGCACGAAATTAAACTGTAGGATCATCCTCATATCCTTCATGGAGGAATCGCCACTGAGAGGTGGTTGTGACATTTCGCTCATGTACCAATGGACCAACAGAATGTAAGAATCAACCAAAGCCAACTATCAACTGCAATCTTGTCGCACCTGATGCGCATTTGTTCAATATCCCGTCGCACCTGATGTTCAGATGTTAAAATATTTTCATTCTTTCCTTAACAATACAGTGGGCCGTGATATTGCTTGATGCCACGCTAGCAAATGTAAGTATTAAATATTTTAATTGATTATATAATGTTTCTTTATGTTATAAATGGTTTATTAATATATATTCACGAAATATTCTTATTTAATAACACAAGGGTTCTCATCTTGTCGATAATTCAGTAAATGAAAGTACGCCTACCTGTTTCAAAATAAAAATAATGGGTAATTTTCTAGGAGTCTAGTATATACAGTCACGAAGCTTGGATTGTGAGGGTGCTAGGAACAATAGACTGTGCCGGTACTATTTTGCATTATCTGTAATGAGGCGATATTAGCGATCCTAGTGGTTAGCAACTATCTATGGATGCATATTTATTACATATTGAGCTTCGTGACTGTATATACTAGACTGTGATATAACCTCAAACATTTGTTAAATTCTGCTGTTTACCCATCAATTTCATATCGCAGGAGGCCAATGAAATGATATTTAAACCTATTAAGTTAACAAATTAAGTATCTTATTTAATAGTAAAATGATTATTTTATTTATTATTATTATTATTGTTATTATTATTATTGTTATTATTATTGTTATTATTATTATTATTATTATTATTATTATTATTAGACCCCTTTTATGCAGGAGGCTTTAGTTCGATTGGGTGAGGTTTCCAATAACTCTGATCCTCCGTCTTTTCCAGCGATTCAAAAGAATTGGGATGAAATATTGTTATTGCAAGTTATCTTGAACCTTCTGAGCGGGGACAGAGGGGCAGAGGGAAGGAAGCGCGTAAAGCGGGTGGAGCCAACTGAGTTGTTTGCGCATGCTCCGCAGCATAATCTCTTGTCAAGAAACATAGAGCTATTTCCTTCACTGCCTACCAGTAGTGTTAACATGGAGCAGCAACCACAGGGTAGTAATTATGGTGAAATCACACCACCGCGGAGAAAAAGTAACGCTGTTATCCATAGCCGAGAAAGAGAAATTATCGCAAATATAATAAAATCAAGCGTTGCGAGGAGGAAAAATTAAACAAATATTTGCTGGAACCTCTTGCTAAGGAATATGAGAGAGCGGCTAAATACTCTGGCAAAAGTATTAGTTCCGTGAAGAGAATTAAGAATAATACTGAATTACAACCGAATGAACCTCACACTACTCGGGAAAGAATAGTTATGTAATGTTTAGAAATTATTGCTATAATAGTTATGTACAATAGTGTGTGTACTGTGAACGACATAATGAATTACTATTGTAAGTTATTATTTTCTTATAGTTCTACTAAACATATTATTTCAATCCAGAATTAGGACTTGTGTAAAGTTGAAGTGGACGACTTCGATCAACACGTTATTAGGGATACAATCGAAGAATTCTATCGTGTTCAGAAAGTAGTACCTACGATTAAGAAGATAATTCCGAATGGATGATGCCATTGGCGAAATAATTAATTTTGGAACAAGCGATGATGGCAGCAATGATAGGGATATGGATTGTGTATAATAGTAAATTAATGTAAATTCAAATAATAAGCCTGTAAAACATTGTTATAAGAATATGTACATATTAACTGAAGGTGTAAGTCATGAAGGCCTATATAATGTACAGAAGTAGCTGTAGTAACTCCTCCATTGCCGGTCCCCAGCCCGGATGAGAGAGGAGTGTACACACGATTATATTTAAATACTTACTCATTACAGGTTAATTAAAGCTTGCTACGAACCTATGTTCTCCTCTCAAAACCGGAGTATCGAGAGAAGGTGATGTCTGTATTGAACCAAGTTCTTTTACAGTAGAGAGCCGTAAGGTAAAAGAACCAACGTTTTTTGAAAAGAGACACGTTACCCGAGGGAGGGGCATCCTTGCCGTGCCGTTACGTTGATGAGTACACGCCGTACCGAGCAGTTCCAAAGACAGACTTAGGGGATGTAAGGTTCAAGATAACTTGCAATGACAGTACTAATCTCTCTTGTTAAGGACTCCCTTCAGTCATCTTTTTCTTCAGATACAGATCGTGCTCGTTTTTTGGCTCTCCAACAAAATGTTTCAGGATCTTGGCTGCATGTAATTCCTTCCCCTAACATCGGTACCCTTATGGATCCCAGATCCTTTAAAGTTTCCGTGGCTTTACGCCTCGGTTGCAAAATCTGTCACATTCATAAATGTATCTGTGGCAATATTGCAGATTCTTATGGCCACCATGCCTTAAGTTGTGTCATGAGTAAGGGGCATCTCTCTCGTCATTCATCGCTCAATGACATCATTAAAAGAGCATTAACATCCTCAGGGGTTCCATCCATCTTAGAACCTTCCGGGATCAGCCGTTCAGACGGCAAGAGACCCGATGGTCTGACTCTAGTCCCGTGGCGTGTAGGCAAATCCTTAATTTTGGATTCCACATGTGTGGATACACTGGCCCCTTCTCATCTGTTAAGATACCAGGACCTGCAGCAGAAAGTGTCGCTGTCAGTAAGCACCATAAATATAAACATCTTGCAGATAATTATATTTTTGTCCCTTTTGCGGTTGAAACGTTTGGATCACGGTGTAGTGAAGCCAAAGCTCTCATCTCCACCATAGGCAGAAGTTTAGTGCAGCTTTCTGGGGACCCTCGAAGCAGCTAGTATCTACGTCAGCGCATTGGCATCGCCATTCGGCGCGGTAATGCTACAAGTATTCTTGCATCCTTCCCCGAGTCCTCTTATTTAGATGAGATTTTCATCCTTTAATTATTCAATTTATTTGTATTTCATTACAGTATACATGTCAATGTGAATATAATTTCACTAGAATAATAAATTTAGTAGTTATTTTGTATAAAAACTAATTTTATACTTTTTTACATAGACTCGTAAATTTAACTGAATTGTCACTTCATTGTAACAAAAATGTTTGATTTTTAGATACTAATTATCTTTATGGAATAAATTACATATAAAAAATGAAACTCAAAACATAAGATTATATAGGGCCAAATTAAAGAAGTACCTAATTTCTCACGCCTTCTATTCTGTAGGTGAATTCATGACATTCAACAACGCTTCATGAATATTTCTGTGTTGTACTAAGCTTTGATATTAAAACATTGTGTTGTACCAGTACCTAGTCTTTATTATTATTAATTTATTATTATTACTATTCCCGAAATAGTCTTATTCATATACCAAACGACATCTCATCCATGTCCTTAGATAGTTATCGACAAGATGAGAACGGTCCTGATATTAATTATGACAATATTCAGGTACTGGGAAGCCAGAGATCGCCTGCGGTTCCATCATAATTAACTGCATTATTTGTCTTGTTATATCCCTTCATACATTGCTATATTCATTTTCTTTGTCTTCTTTAATACGTAAGTCAAATGTCTTTGCTCTATTAAATAATAAATAAGTTTTCAGGTAGTACTTTCAAAGTATGGAAGGAAAGTACGTGCCTTTAAGTTGCAACTTTTTGGCTCTTACAAGAGACTACAAATAGTTATACAAAATGTTTAATATGGAATGCAAACTACATTATTTATGTAGTATTTTTTTGTAAACATGTTTTCCAAGTAACAGAACTCAAAAATCTCAACATGCACTGCATCCATGCAAATTATAATATCCTTAGCATGGTTGAAATACTCGTAGTAATAATAATAATAATAATAATAATAATAATAATAATAATAATGATTTATTTATTTATTTATTTTTATTTTATGTATTTAGAATATTAACGTGCAAAAACAACAGCACAAGGCCAATTACAGTTTTGCACGATACAAAACAGAACAAAACAACAAATGATGATGAGAATGAATGATAGAAAATGGCAATGAGATGAAATACAAACAATATAATGGTCTACATAATCAATGATCAAATAATAATTATAAAATTAGTCCAATGAGATAATTGAAATAATGGAATAGTCTACATTAATCAATTGACCAAATGCAAGAAATAAAATGGACAAATAATTATAAAATTAGGTCAGTGAGTTAAAAACTCAAAGATATACTACACATTAAATGGATCCAAGTTGAATCCATGCAAATTAGCATATTTAATGCATCTGCAGACCGGAGAGAGAGATTTAGGATTCTTATTATAAAACAATTTATGAAATCTTAAACCATTAGCAGGAATACGAAGACTGATATTGCTTATGAAAGATTCACAATCAATATCACCCTTAATGACTTTGCAAAAAAATAAATAATCAAGATCCTGACGTCTGGTGAACAAACAACCGCAATTGAAATAATTGCATTTAATCTCATAGTTATAATCGGAATTTGGTAAAAATCTATAAGAACACAAGGAAATAAATTTTCTTTGAATATTCTCCAATTTAGCCGAGTCAGTGGAAGTAATGGAGTTCCATACAACAGATGCATATTCAAGCTTGGATCTAACCAACGTATAGTATAAAATTAATAAACACATAGGAGTGGAAAAAGAATAAGTTATAGATAATAATAATAATAATAATAATAATAATGATAATAATAATAATGATGATAATAATGATAATAATAATGATAATAATAATAATGATAATAATAATGATAATAATAATAATAATAATAATGATAATAATAATAATAATAATTATAATAATAATAATGATAATAATAATAATAATGATAATAATAATGATAATAATAATAATAATGATAATAATAATAATACATTTCGCGCGTAAATGTTTTTATTATCTCTACCCCAGAAGTCCAAACGTTGTTTTCAAGTTCCGTTTTCCATATTGATGTCCGGTTTACAGTTCCTTGGCTTCTATTTTGCCTTCTCTATAGAATCTTCCAGTTGGAAGACGAGCAGTTTGACTTCAAGAAGAGAAAAGGTACGAGAGATGCAATTGGATTGCTACGAACAATCGGCGAAAGATATAGTCCGGGTCAGCTTTCTTCATACCCTAAGGGTGAAACCTAACCATTTTCCCCCCATTACTACATATGCTAGTGGATTGTGGTGATTTTCTAGTTTGCGGGTTGAATTTTCTTTTGCCAACTTCGTTTCGAATTTCGATACTGACAAATACTACAAATGGTAATGATTTTGTAACTGGTATGTTGGCAGCTGAGGCAAATATCGACAATATTTGTCGGTACTGGAGTTCCCATGAAATTAAAATTGTACTAGATTTCTGAGCCGGTTACTGGAAGCTAGTGAAATTTGAACGTACTAATAATTAATTAATTAATTAATATCAGTATTAATATTAATACATAATAGTTATTTTATGTGTTGGGTTGTGGTTATAATTCAAGACTATAGCCAGGCAAGTTTTCGGAGTTGGTACTAATAATTTCATGTGGTCAAACAAAATACTGTTCTCCAACCAGGAGATCAACCGTGAAAGGAATGTGCTTACTATTGCGTCATCTATTGGAGCGAAGTAGATAGATAATATTATCGTTATAACGTCAGTTTAAAAACCATGCGCTCTCCTGCATTTGTTATTTCCTGTATGGAGAGATTAAAAGACCAGGAGATTAACAGTGATCTAATTTTGTAACTAGGGTAGTATCAACATGTGTCTATCAATGTTATTGTTTGTGCTGTGAGAGCGAGCCAATAGATAGGCCTATACGAGTACCCACGTGTGTGACCTTATGACATATTATGACATCAACATTCATTCACAGCATTACCCCGCTGCCTTTCATCCCGCAGAGACTTTCTCGTGGTTGGAGCACAGTACATTTTTAGGTTAGGTCTCGTGAGTCAATTGTTTAGTCAAACCAATGAATTTCGCATTGCCAGACAAAATACTTGACATGTTGACCCCTTTCCCGCAGAGTTTGCCTACGAAAATATGTTACAAATTATTGAATTATTTAGAATAGCCTTCCAACATAAAGTACGGTAAGTAAATAAGTCATTTAGTACGTAGGATTGTGTGATATCTGGTAATAGTTGGCAACACTGAGAAGACGGTAATATTTGTTGTTTAGGAACTGTTCTTATGTGGCCCTCACTATACTTTAGAGAAGAATAAAGAAGTGTATATAGTCTTTGTGAGCCTAGGAAAGGTTTTTGACACAGTGGATTGGAATAAGCTGATGGGGATCCTAAAGAAAATTGGTGTGGATTGGAAAGAGAGAAGACTGTTCAGTAATCTTTATATGAAACAACGAGTCAAAGTCAGAATAGGAGAAGAAATGTCAGAAGGAAGTGAAATAGGGAGAGGAGTACGCCAAGGATGCCCTTTATCACCTACCCTATTCAACATCTACTTGGAGTATTTAGTGAAAAACTGTTTTCAGAACATGGGATGAGTGATAGCAGAGGAAGAAGATATGGCGTTATCAGAAGAGTGTCCACACCTGTGCAGTAACGATCAGCGCGTCTGGCCGCGAAACCAGGTGGCCCGGGTTCGAATCCCGGTCGGGGCAAGTTACCTGGTTGAGGTTTTTTCCGGGGGTTTCCCTCAACCCAATACGAGCAAATGCTGGGTAACTTTCGGTGCTGGACCCCGGACTCACTTCACCGGCATTATCACCTTAATTCCATTCAGACGCTAAATAACCTAGATGTTGATACAGCGTCGTAAAATAACCCAATAAAATAAAATTATCAGAAGAGGAGTGATACTAAGGGATATGCTACTGCAGCTAAACGACAGCTGTGAGCAGTATGGGATGAAGATAAATGCAAACAAGACGAAGACCATGGTCATAGGAAGAAAAATAAAGAAGGTAAACGTGCGAATTCTAAATGAGGCAGTAGAGTAAGTGGACAGCTTCAAATACTTGGGGTGTACTATAAGCAGTAACATGAGCTGCTGCCAGGATAGCAATGGCAAAGGAAGCTTTTAATAGAAAAAGAAGCTCTTCTGAGGACTTCTGGAAAAAGAACTAAAGAAGATACTAGTGAAATGCTTTGTATGGGTGTGGCATTGTATGGGGAAGAAACATGGGCATTACGACGAAGTGAAGAGAAGCGAATAGTAGCATTTGAAATGTGGATATGGAGAAGAATGGCACATGTGAAGTGGACAGACAGAATAAGAAATGAAGCTGAGTTGGAGAGAGTGGGTGAAGAAAGAATGATGCTGAAACTGATCAGGAAGAGGAAAAGGAATAGGCTGGGTCACTGGCTGAGAAGAAACTGCCTACTGAAGGATGCACTGGAAGGAATGGTGAACGGGACAAGAGTTCGGAATAGAAGATATCAGATCATAGACAACATGAAGATATATGGGTCATATGAGGAGACAAAGAGGAAGGCAGAAAATAGAAAAGATTGGAGAAAGCTGGGTTTGCAGTGAAAGACCTGCCCTTGGGCAGAACACAAAATGAATGATAACAATAATGAGGTACGGTAGTAAGACGAGCACATCATACTCTGCTCTGGCCGGGGCTCGAGGGAGGCCTGCAAGACACGAGAAGGCTGGCGTGATGGCGTCTCTGTCTTTTCTGAGAGGAGCGCCCCCGGCGAGCCAAGGTGCGGGCGTGGGGGCGGGGGCGGGGGCGGGGGCGGAGGCTAGTACGGCCTCCTCCACAAACAAGGGAATCAGACCTCAGCCCTCATTATGCAAATAGAGTTACCATCAGAGCGCCGAGCGGCCGTCGAATTAACACGACGTCAAAAGCGTAATATCGCTTCTTCTGCTCCTTTTGCATTCTTGTTGAGACACAGCAAGGAGAAAGGGACACTTAACCCTTCAGCCCTCGGTGGTTCTAGGGCAGTACTCTCCAGTACGCCCCTGATATTACGGATCTCAATCTAAAATGTCATGTATAGTCCGCATCCTCTTACTTTACACCCTAACCATTTCCCCCTCCCCCTATTAATACATATGCTAGTGGATTACAGTGATATTCTAGTTGTCAGATTGAATTTTCTTTCGCAAAATTTGTTTTGAATTTATGTATTGACAAATACAACTGGAAGTGCTTTCTAACGGTTATGTCTACGGCATAATTTCACTTTGAACACTCTGACAACATTCATGAAACAAAAGTTACTAGCAAGTCTTATTTGAAATATGAGCGTAACTAATAACGTTAATATTAACATACAGCATTAATAAAAACTCGAATATAGTAATAATAAGTAGACAGTAAAAGTTGAAAGTGGTTTTCAAAGGTACTAATCACAATAATTTCATATATTAAAAGTATAATACATCTTAATATTAGATAAATAAATAAATAAATAAATAAATACAGTGAATAAATAAGTGAGTGAATGAAGAAGTGAATGAATAAATGGAGAAGTGAATGAATGAATGAAGTGAATGAATCAGTGAATAAATAAATGAATGCGTGAACGAATGAAACAAGAAGTAAATGAAGATTTTAATGAAGTGAATGAATGAATGAATGAATGTATAAATGAATGAGAAATGAATGAATGAATGAAGAAATGGAGGAGTGAATGAATAAACGAATGAATGAAGAAATTAAGTGAATGAATCAGTGGATAAATAAATGAATGAGTGAACGAATGAAAGAAGAAGTAAATGAAGAAATTAATGAAGAAATTAATGAAGTGAATGAATGAATGAATGAATGAATGAATGAATGAAAAATTAATGAATGAGTGAGTGAAGTGAATTAATGAAGAAGCGAATAAAATGAGTGAACGAATGAAAAGAAGTAAATGAAGAAATTAATGAAGTGAATGAATGAATGAGTGAATAAAAATGAATGAATGAAGAAATGAATGAATGAGTGAATGAATAAACGAATGGATGAAGAAATTAAGTGAATGAATCAGTGAATAAATAAATGAATGAGTGAACGAATGAAAGAAGAAGTAAATGAAGAAATTAATGAAGAAATTAATGAAGTGAATGAATGAATGAATGAATGAATGAATGAAAAATTAATGAATGAGTGAGTGAAGTGAATTAATGAAGAAGCGAATAAAATGAGTGAACGAATGAAAAGAAGTAAATGAAGAAATTAATGAAGTGAATGAATGAATGAGTGAATAAAAATGAATGAATGAAGAAATGAATGAATGAGTGAATGAATAAACGAATGGATGAAGAAATTAAGTGAATGAATCAGTGAATAAATAAATGAATGAGTGAACGAATGAAAGAAGAAGTAAATGAAGAAATTAATGAAGAAATTAATGAAGTGAATGAATGAATGAATGAATGAATGAATGAATGAATGAAAAATTAATGAATGAGTGAGTGAAGTGAATTAATGAAGAAGCGAATAAAATGAGTGAACGAATGAAAGAAGTGAATGAAGAAATGAATGAATGAATGAAAAGTGAATGAATGAATGACTGAATGAATGAATGAATGAATGAATGAATGAATGAATAAATGAATGAATGAATGAAAAGTGAATGAATGAATGACTGAAGTGAATTAATGAAGAAGCGAATAAAATGAGTGAACGAATGAAAGAAGTGAATGAAGAAATGAATGAATGAATGAAGAAATGGATGAAGTGAATGAATGAAGAAGCGGAGAAGTGAATGAAGAAGTAAATGAAGAAATGAATGAAGAAATGGAGAAATGAACGAATGATGAATGAATAAAGAAATCAATGAAGAATTAAATAAAGGGGTTTTCTCCATGAATTCCTGTTCTCCTGTGGCATCCCAAAAATTCTCCACCATCTCATCGCGGGTGTAGTGTGGACCAGCCTCCTATGACGGACCCTGGGCAACGACTCTGTCGGTAAATTGGTCTATACAACTGACTTCATATCAAGAGTACTATAATGTTGGTTAAAGAGACGATGTTAGCGCTCTAAGTGGAGACTGCTTAGAGTTAACAGCGATTAACAGGGAAAAGATCGTTTGATCCCCCTTCTTCTATCTAGCCCTCTTGCTTCGTATGACAAACAGTCAAGTATCCGTCAAAATAATAATAATAATACTAATAATAATAATAATAATAATAATAATAATAATAATAATAATAATATGCAGTATAAATTATCAATTTGTTTGAGATCGGACTGACTCGCACCTAGATTTATAAGTTCAAAGCACAAGAAGAAGAAGAAGAAGATTATAATCTGGTTGTATTTCAACATCGTACTGAAGTGAGTTATGTATTACTTGTGGTGGCTGCTGATGTCTTCATTCGTTGCTTCTGTTGAATTACGTGAAACACAAGCAGCATGACATCTGCCCGAGATGGGCTGGCCATGTAGCGTCGGATTCCTTTCCTTCTTCCTGGTCTCAAGGCTGTTTGACCTTTTCTACCTGCCCGTGAACTACTCTGTGCTCAGAAATGTACCTGCTGCCCCAACACAGCCAGTCGGTCTGCTGCGACGGTATTCACTAGTCAATGCACATTACTGATGTTCAGAACAGCATAACAAACTGCAGTATTGCCCTTATGCATTGCTCAGGCGAAACGAAATGCACATATGCAAACGCATACCTAACACTAAAAAAATTTTATTTTATGGAACAGAGACTTGTACAATTATTAATACTAACTTGTAAAACAATGATACTCGGGAGGAAATTAAACACAATAAAAATGGGAAATGCCTGTTATTATTCGGTTGAGAAGCTTTTATCATCCAGTCTGCTGCCAGTTATATTACCGGTTGTTCTTTATGGCTGTGAAACTAGGACTCTCACTTTGAGAGAGGAACATAGGTTAAGGGTGTTTGAGAATAAGGTGCTTAGGAAAATATTTGGGGCTAAGAGGGATGAAGTTACAGGAGAATGGAGAAAGTTACACAACGCAGAACTGCACGCATTGTATTCTTCACCTGATATAATTAGGAACATTAAATCCAGACGTTTGAGATGGGCAGGGCATGTAGCACGTATGGGCGAATTCAGAAATTCATATAGAGTGTTAGTTGGAAGGCCGGAGGGAAAAAGACCTTTAGGGAGGCCGAGACGTGGATGGGAAGATAATATTAAAATGGATTTGAGGGAGATGGGATATGATGGTAGAGAATGGATTAATCTTGCTCAGGATAGGGACCGAAGGCGGGCTTATGTGAGGGCGGCAATGAACCTCCGGGTTCCTTAAAAGCCAGTAAGTAAGTAACTTGTAAAATAAACCGTTTTTATTTTAGGTATTTATTTAATAATACAAAAGTAACAATAAATGTTACGTGAAACTATCCAGAAAGAGCAAAGCTCGTACTTGGGAACAGTTCCGAGCTAAACAGGGATTATAAAAAAGCATAGGTCTGCATAATTTTATTTACAAATATTTCTGTGTGGTTTCTGAATCAAATGAACGTATTAACATACATAATTCACACATAATTTGTAAACTACAATTTTTACACCAGGACGAGATTCTTAAGAAGTACACAACGATAATGATAAAGTCAATAACAAAACAATAGATCCCTATTAGAAACAACAACAGCCAAATTTCTTGGCTTAAAAATCGATAATGTGTTAAACTGGAAAAATCATATTAAAGAAATTACCCCCAAACTAAATTCAGCTTGTTTTGCTATTAGATCTATGCAAAAGATAGTAAATATCAATACCTTAAAACAATATACTTTGCATACTTCCACTCGGTAATGAGTTTTGGAATAATATTCTGGGGAAATTCCACAGATAGTAACAGTATATTCCTATTACAAAAAAGAGTAATTGAATAATAGTAGGTGCCAAATCTAGGGACTATTTTCAAAAAACTACAAATAATGCCCATGGCTTGTCAGTATATCTTTTCATTAATAATCTTCCTCGTATGTAATCGTGAAAATTTTGTAACTAATTCAACAGTTCATAGCATAAATACACGTCAAAAAAAATGACTTTCATACTCCATCGGCAAGTCTATCGTGCTATCAAAAAGGAGTGCGTTATATGGCAGTAAAAATTTTTAATAGCCTCCCTATCGATATAAAAAATGAAACTCAAAACATAAAATTATTTAGGGCCAAATTAAAGAAGTACCTAATTTCTCACGCCTTCTATTCTGTAGGTGAATTCATGACATTCAATAACGCTTCATGAAATTGATACTAAAAATTTTGTGTTGAACTAGTAGACTATATTGTAAATCTCTTCTGTATATATTTCATCTAGACTGTGACTATAAATTAAGACTTTATAATAGTATTAAGTTTTTTTTACAAGTTCCATATTCTAGCTGTGAAGCAATGTATGAATACCATGGAATGTTAATACAATATAATACAATACAATACAATACAATACAATACAATATTAATAACTGAGGTAAGGCATATAATAATCCATACAATTCCTTCATGGTTTTACTTGACATTTGAAAAAGGGTATTGTTGTCTAGGAGGACTCGCCTATGTGATTGAAATGTGATAAATTGATCGGATAGCATTTTCAACCAGTAGCGATTGTGGGTTGGCTTTTCCATTAACAAATTATTTTTGTGGGTTCTTGAAAACTTTCTCACTTTAACTGCTTCCGTGATCTATTGGTCACCATCCAGATCTGGAGATACCGGGTTCATTTCCCGGGCTCGGCTCTTTGTGAATTTTTCTTGAAGAAGAAAAATTGCCTGAGTGTCTCGAGTCTGTAAATTTGTACGAATGTGAGTGTGCCGGGTTAATATTAATTTGCGAATCATCAAAAATATAAAAAATACAATAGCCTGTATCAGGTTTGTCTCTGGCCAGTAACCTGAACACAAGTTTCAGCGTCACAGTATTGAAAACTAACACCATCGATTAGCACAACCATGAAGGACTAATAGATGCTATAGACAGTTAACAACGAAAAAAAAAAAAAAAAAAGAACAACTTTTTCAACCTGCACAACAAATTACATTAAAACATTACATTGCTTTATCGCTTGTAACAACTATTTTATTAATATAAACCATTTTTAATGATCTTATTTTAAATTCTTGCCTATAAGTTTACTTCGCCAAATTCCTTCTTATGTTCAAGATCGAAGTGCTGTCTGATATTATGTGTAATAGGCTATGAGGTGGAATATGATGGATTAACCTTGCTCAGAATAGGGACAAATGGCGGGCTTATATTAGGGCGGCAATGAACCTCCGGGTTTTCTAAAAGCAATTTATAAGTAAGTATTATTATTATTATTAGTATTATTAATATTATTATTATTATTATTATTAATCCGTTTTTATCGTAGTTTCTTTAATAGCTCTTAAGATCTTCAAAGCCACCAGCGTGGCTCAGTCGGTTAAGGCGCTTGCCTGCTGGTCTGAAGTTGCGCTCGGGCGCGGGTTCGATCCCCGCTTGGGCTGATTACTTGATTGGGTTTTTTTCCGAGGTTTTCCCCAGCCATAAGGTGAATGACAGGTAATCTATGGCGAATCCTCGGCCTCATCTCGCCAAATACCATCTCGCTATCACCAATCTCATCGACGCTAAATAACCTAGTAGTTGATACAGTGTCGTTAAATAACCAACTAAAAAAAAGCTGTCAGTCACACATCATTCTAAGCTATGTCAATTTAATATACCTTAAGATAATGCGAACAATTCTATAACATTTCCAGACTAACGGATTTCTAAGGATGATATGAATAAAGTATAGGCCTAGCACTCTTTTTTTCTACGTTTTCAGAGCATTTACTTCATTTCATTAAAATAAAACATATAAGTATGCACTTATATATTAATACCTACTACATCACGGAGCACATGTTTTCCTACAGGGCATCTGTCTTGTTTTTGGGATGAATAAAATGTAGTAGCCTATGTTCTTTGAAACCTGAGTACATGCTACAGATTTTTAAAGGTATCTTTGCAGGAAACTTCTCTTTATTAAGGTTGATAATTGTGCAATGGAAGAATTTATGCTAGGTAATTGGCCGGAGGAGTTTTAAAAGTTCGCAGAACATCACGTGAAGTTCAATATAGGGCCCCTCTAGCTTTCATAAAATTGATTATGAGTGCAAAATAATTAATATTTAAAATATACCGGCAAGAATAATTAAATAACTAATTTGAACAATGACAATACAATACTGAATGCTGTGAAGTCTTGGATTAGTAACAACAGCATAGAAGAAGAAATAAAAGACAGAATTACCTTAGCTAACTAAACATATTTTGCTGACTATTACACTCTTACTACGTCATATTACTTTTGACCAATAAAACGGTACGAAAGGACGTATTTCGACTAATCATGGCTGCTTATCGCACAATTTTATCGCGTCCCTAGCATTTGTTTAATTTTATCGCGTCCCTAGCATTTGTTTCATTTTATCGCGTCCCTAGCATTTGTTTCTTTGTTTGCCAACATTTGAAACTGCGCTGGTCTGGACGTCAAAAATATATATACAATTACAAACCACTCCAGTCGATGCACAGCAGTTTCAAATATGACTCGCATTGGCATTCAAGAACAGGAATTAATAAAAATCACTGATCATACCTATGCATCTTCTGAAATCCGATTTACAAATAAATGAAGAGCACCATTCGGAAATCCTGAATAGGTTGAATACACCATGTAGGCCTAAATCAACGAGTTCCACTTCTATTACGCACACGTCCAATATAACATCAATTGAACCACCAACCACATTCATATTTGAAAATTGTACATTTAATAATTATTCCTTTTAAAATTATTCATTCTGAAATCCTGAATAAGTTGAATACACCATGTAGGCCTAAATCAACGAGTTCCACTTCTATTACGCACACGTCCAATATAATATCAATTGAACCACCAACCACATTCAAATTTGAAAATTGTACATTCAATAATTATTCCTTTTAAAATTATTCATGTTTATTTTTTATGTCGTCGTCGTTAATTAAAACTTTTCTAACACTTGTGTATATTAGTTAGGTTATGTTATAGCTTCTGCTATATGATATTATGGATAGTCACGTATCAGAGATTGTTTAATATTAAGATTTATTGAAAATCATCTGTCAAGTGACGTTGATTACTGGGATTCGGATAATTGAAGTGGAATGCAACTGTCTTAATAAAAATGAAACTGAATCAACAAAGCTTTCTTGACTAGTAACCGTCTCAGAGTTCAATGAAGATTCCATAGTTGGCACAACTGCCATCTAGCGTAATGGTGCAATAATACATTTGAAGACAGGTTTATTTTCGTAAGTCAATTAATATTTTATTGTATTGGAGTACTTTGTTACTTATAATCTTTATATACTTTCTTCTAATCGTGTAATAGTCAATTAAATCCCACTAGAGTTTTGATTTTCTCTAGTTAAATCTGATCGTGTTCCACTCGCAGATTTATCGATAAAATCAAAACCTCTCGTGAGATTACTGTTGATAAAATGCTATTTAAAAGTAAACTTGCATTAAATTAAGATTATATAAGGACATCATTTTATTTTTACTTCCATTTTTATTGTACCTGAGTTTCTGAATGAACTTCACTCCCACCCCTTCTACTAATGAAGTTCTAACTGTCCTCCACACAGAACCAAGGCCGCATATAGTAAACAGTACTGAGTTAGTGAGTATAGTACGTTCCAGAAATATGTTCGTGTTTTCCAATGACGAAAGAGCTTTCAATATTGAATTACATTTTCGCACAGGTACTGTCGTCAGTTTGCCTACGTCGCACCCCGGTTTCCCCCACCTGCTTCTGCTCGTCCCTCTGTAAAGGCTAGTGGCTGGGCTGTCTTAGCTCTTTTCTGAAAACATTAATTTCTGTTAGGAATTGGACGTCTACGTAATATTATACAACTGTTTAATTTAACTTAAATAAAAGGGCCTCGTTAAGTAATTAACTGTCACGTGATTTCCCCCCTTTCTACTACCCTGCGACATAACCACTTGAACGGACAATAGATAGCATGTCTGAGTAATTTTATCTGTGCGGGTCGGACAGATGTGAAGATTGAATTTACAGTACGTAAGGTACTCTTTTATAGAGTAGGTACAGAATTATTTCAACATGACTTACTAGTACGAAGGACGAAACTGGTAATTGGAATTAGATACAATAGTCTATAGTGCGATAATATACACAAACGAACTGAAGCCCGTATCGAAATGAACGTACATAATTTTCAAAAAAGTATTTAAATATCCATATTATGATTATTTTTCAATTTAACTTCATTCTCTATATTGTACGCTAATGTGTTGTAGACAGTATAATATACACTGCATAATGAATACGTCCACATGGATAGCTCAGTTCGTGAGTAAAAACACTCATTGTTAATACAGTACTGTATTTTGATTAAAAGAAAACCTAATGAAAATTATCAACTGAAAATCGCGATATTTCCTAGTTTACGTAAATGGATGAACTACTTTTCTTCCCTCCTATACCTAGTAAAGTGATTTGTGTTTTATGCCAGTATCATCGAACTGCAGTCGTGGAAGGGGGTAGCAAACAGTGTTTCACGATTCTCAATCGTTAATTCAAAGGTATAGCCAGGTTAATATTAGAATTGTTAGTAAAAATAAAATGATGTCTCTGTACAATACAACAGTATTATCAGTCGTAATGTATGTATGTGAAGCATGGGCTATTAAAGAAGAATTAATACAAAAATTATTAAACTATTAATTTTTAAGGGTAATTATTACGAATTTTAGGGATATATTATTTTTATTCTTATTTTATACACGAAATAGTCCTAATAAATGTCACACGAGATCTGAGATTACTATAGGTATCTTTTTCCCTTTTCAGATGTGTATCAATTATGATCCATAAATATTTAACTTTCGGAATATTCATTTATATTCAATTCAATTCAATTTATTAAGCCATTAAACATACAGTGATAGGCTTCGTCACAAAAAAAACATGCATTTGAAAATACACATATAATTGAAAATAGTAAAGTTTAATTAGAATCAAAACACAAAACATTTTGAAACTCTAAAATTAATGAAAACACTTCACTCTTAATGTAATATTTGTAAGTAAATGTAAATAACTTTATTTATTAAAAACAATTTCGTATGGATTTATGTTAAGAAACTCATCTACAGAGTAGAAAGGATTAATTAAAAGCCAATTATAAAATCTAGCTTTCAAACTATTGGTTGGTAACTTATAATACTGACTGGGAAGCTTATTATATAATTCCATCCCCATGACAGAAACATTTGTACTAGTTTTATGTAGTCTACAGTATGGGATATTAATTTGTTCAGTATTTCTAATTTCATGATCATGCATATTGGCTACTAATGAGTAATTGTCTATATTTTGTCGAGTGTAAAGGACTAGGTCGTGTATATATGAATTTATGACAGTTAATATCTTTGATTGTTTGAAATGAGGTCGACAATGTTCAAGATAGTTTGACTGACATAGAATTCTAATGGATTTCTTTTGCAAAATCAAGACACTCCCAATTTTGCTACCATTTCCCCAAAAAATTAAGGCATACCTAATTATCGACGATAATTTGATAATTACAGCTAATTAGGGAAGAACTTTAATGTTTAGGGTGGGAATTAGGGAATTTATAAAATTCACAGTTAATGAAAAAACAATAAGTACAGTTTAACCACTGTTAAGAGAAAGTGGTGGCCATCAATTAGCAGTGCAATGAGCCAATAAGAAAGAATTTTATGTTTATTGTTATTACTATTACTATTATTATTATTATTATTATTATTATTATTATTACTTACTTACTTACTTACTTACTTACTTACTGGCTTTTAAGGAACCCGAAGGTTCATTGCCGCCCTCACATAAGCCCGCAATTGGTCCCTATTCTCAGCAAGATTAATCTATTCTCTATCATCATATCCCACCTCCCTCAAATCCATTTTAATATTATCTTCCCATCTACGTCTCGGCCTGTCTAAAGGTCTTTATCCCTCCGGCCTCCCAACTAACACTATATATGCATTTCTGGATTCGCCCATACGTCCTACATGCCCTGCACATCTCAAACGTCTGGATTTAATGTTCCTAATTATGTCAGGCGAAGAATACAATGCGTGCAGTTCTGTGTTGTGTAACTTTCTCCATTCTCCTGTAACTTCATCCCTCTTAGCCCCAAATATTTTCCTAACCACCTTATTCTCAAACACTCTTAACCCATGTTCCTCTCTCAATATAACTGTTTTATAAATTCTAACTTTCAGATTTTTTGACAGCAGGCTGGATGATAAAAGCTTCTCAACCGAATAATAACAGACATTTCCCATATTTATTCTGTGTTTAATTTCCTCCCGAGTATCATTTATATTTGTTACTGTTGCTCCAAGATATTTGAACTTCTCCATCTCTTCAAAAGATAAATCTCCAATTTTTATAGTTCCATTTCGTACAATATTCGCGTCACGAGACATAATCATATACTTTGTCTTTTCGGGATTTACTTCCAAACCTATCTCTTTACTAGCTTCCAGTAAAATTCCCGGGTTTTCCCTAATCGTTTGTGGATTTTCTCCTAACATATTCACGTCATCCGCAATTATTATTATGTTTATTATTAATATTATTATTATTATTATCATTACTGCGGCACGCCGTCGTTATCAAAGACGTGGGAATGAGTAGCAGCGCGTGGATGTCGTCTCTCTGGCTTTATTCCATGTTTACGTATGCAGGCTGCATTAGAGTCCGGGTTTTTGAAAGCCCGGGGGTGAAATCTGGAATTGTGTTAGAGGGGAGAGAAAAAAAAGAGAGCGAGAGAGACAGAGATAGAGACGGTCCAGCCCATTAAGCCTCGGGCTGTTCCGATGATATAGGAAGGCAGGGGACAACTGCCCCTGTCCCCCCGAACCGTGTCCGGCCCTGTAACAACTGGTTGCCAAGCCCTACGCCCCGGGCGACCGAACTAGCGACTGGACGGCAAGACAAAAAAGTGGCTGCGGGACAAACGTGGGGGCATGGAGGACAACTGGAGGAGTGTCTACGAGCGTGAATCCATTCCGACCGAATTCGGTACCTTGAAGGACGCGCGCCAGGATCCAGATCGCAGATCGAGTCGCCAAGGTACGTTTAGTCATGTTTGTGAGACGAAATTAATGAAAATATAAATCGTCCGGCTGAATGAATCGTCAGTCTTTTTTCACTTCGGATTTGTTTCCATGGTTACGTTACGTTCTTGCATAAAACCGATAGACTTTTAAGCAAACAAAATCCTAACTGTAAATTTCATTCGGAGATATAAAGTACAACCGTTGACTAGGAGTAACAGATTAAATCTAAATTTTAAATTTTAATAATTGGTCATCGGATTTTAGATAAAACGTATTTTGTTCCTGAAGAGATAGACTGATATTAAGGGAAGAAGACTGTTCAATATGAAGAAAAATCAAAGAATTAAAAAATACTCTCTGATTTGTGATAAAAAAAAAATATAATTCCAGCTAGTGTAACACCATTTTCAAAGCTCTGGCAAACGTCACTGCGTAGTATACATACACCTAAATATGAAATTGCTGATAATAAATTTCTAATATTACTGTTGCTATTCAAAATGATAATTGTCCTCTTGAGAGAACATAACCTATAAAATATGTTGCTATTGTTAACAATAAAATACGTACTTCTCCAGGTATGAAAAAAATTATAACAATCATAGGTTTAATATATTATATCTTGTCCATTATTTTCAAATGACATAAATTTTTCATTGCAGTGTCCCGTAACTTTAATTTTAAAAGAATCCTTAGAAATACTATTTCAAAATATGTGAAAAATATATGACACAAAATTTAATCAGCTTTTACAGCCTTGTATTGTATTGTATTGTATTGTATTTATTAACATTCCATGGTATTCATACATTGCTTACAGCTAGAATATGGAACAAGTCAAAAAACTTAATACTATTATAAAGTCTTAATTTATAGTCACAGTCTAGATGAAATATATATAGACAAGATTTACAATATAGTCTACTAGTACAACACATAGTTTTAGTATCAATTTCATGAAGTGTTATTGAATGTCATGAATTCACCTACAGAATAGAAGGCGTGAGAAATTAGGTACTTCTTTAATTTGGCCCTAAATTATCTTATGTTTTGAGTTTCATTTTTTATATCGATAGGGAGGCTATTAAAAATTTTTACTGCCATATAACGCACTCCTTTTTGATAGCACGATAGACTTGGCGATGGAGAATGAAAGTCATTTTTTTAACGTGTATTTATGCTATGAACTGTTGAATTAGATACAAAGTTTTCACGATTACATACGAGGAAGACTATTAATGAAAAGATATACTGACAAGCCATGGGCATTATTTGTAGTTTTTTTAAAATAGTCCTAAAAGATTCCCTAGATTTGGCACCTACTATTATTCTAATTACTCTTTTTTGTAATAGAAATATATTGTTACTATCTGTGGAATTTCCCCAGAATATTATTCCAAAACTCATTACCGAGTGGAAGTATGCAAAGTATATTGTTTTTAAGGTATTGATATTTACTATCTTTTGCATAGATCTAATAGCAAAACAAGCTGAATTTAGTTTGGGGGTAATTTCTTTAATATGTTTTTTCCAATTTAACACATTATCCATTTTTAAGCCAAGAAATTTGAAATAACTACTGAAGCTTTCCTGGCGACGTGATAATTCGAAATTTTCTCGGGCTTCCAGCCAGGTCATAAGTTGGTGATCCACCGACGTTTCGAGGATGTTCATCTTCCTCATCTTCAGGGTTAAATGATATCTGAGGGTTGTTGTTGTTTCTAATAGGGAGCTATTATTAATTATTGCGCTAGAAATTTGCGAGGTTGAATTTGGACAGGATTTAAATTGAATTATGTTAGTTTTGTTACAATTTAATACTAATTTATTGACTGAGAACCAGTCACATATTTTGAAGAGAATTTCCTCTGTTGAAGATTGGAATGTGTTGGAGTTATTGGCTGTAATTTCTATACTTGTGTCATCTGTCGATTGCGGTAACGTTATTTTTTAAGCTCTGGTACACAAGGTTTTTAAATGACTGCAATTTTCCGTAACGTTAATGTTTTACTTTATTCCATACAAAAAGTTATATATCTTCAGAACTGTTGACGCTACGTGAATAATATTTGGTACACACAGTCCTAAGACTATTAGGACACGTTTCTTTGTAATAGAAATTTGTTATTTTCTTGCAATTTAAAAATATATCTCTATATTTCTATAAAATACCTCTAAAATTCATCTGTTATGGTAACAATGGGGATTCGATCCGGTGCTGTGGATTGAACTTCGGCGTAACTCAGTGGTTAGAGCGCTTGGTACGTAGAACCAAGGACCCGGGTTCCATCTTCGGCGTTGGAGCAAATTTTTCTCCTCTAATAACCATTATGGGTACAAGTTCAAAGACCAGGAATGGATATTAAAATATCTACAGCCTTGTGCCCACAACATTGCTGCATAATATACCAAAATTCTGTACTTCATTCAACGAAACAAACAATATTTTGTAGGCTAATTACTTTTACTTTCGAAAATATATTCAGGCTTCAAATAATGACTTGCTGGATCAGTTTACTTGGTTGAATTTTCATTGGATGAGCAGCAATGGGTGAATTTAACAAAGGCGAAAATAATGCTGGTGAATTATCTTTTCGGTGAACTGGACTGAAATCGATTAAGTTACCATTACTTGTAGATTCTGTTACTTAATTTCTGTCATTATTGACGTAAATAAATTGTAAATTTATTTTTAGTTTTTGTTTATGTTTTTTTTTTCTCTCTTATACGGAGGAGGGACTCGACGCCTTGCACTACAGCCTGAGGCTTATTGTGCTTACCATTAGTATTCTGTGAATGATTGGGTAGCCGAATGGCCGCGCTCTTGTACAAGTACAGCACGCTGCACCGTGAACTTAATCCGGACTATTGCATGGATGATGATGATGATGATGATGATGATGATATGTGAATTAATGATGGCGAAATGAGGTGGAAGTCCAACGCAGAAAGTTACCCAGCAATTCTGCTTCAATTGGTTGAGGAAAATCCCCGGAAAAAACCTCCAACTACATTATTTGTCCCAACCAGGACTTCAACCTAAGTCCGCTAGAATAAATATTTTCAAATTATATTTAAAAAATGAAACTAAAATTTAATATCGCTTACTTACTTACTTATTTACTTACTGGCTTTTAAGGAACCCGGAGGTTCATTGCCGCCCTCACATAAGCCCGCCATCGGTCCCTATCCTGAGCAAGATTAATCCACTCTCTATCATCACATCCCACCTCCCTCAAATTCATTTTAATATTATCTTCCCACCTACGTCTCGGCCTCCCTAAAGGTCTTTTTCCATCCGGCCTTCCAACTAACACTCTATATGCATTTCTGGATTAGCCCATACGTGCTACATGCCCTGCCCATCTCAAACGTCTGGATTTAATGTTCCTAATTATGTCAGGTGAAGAATACAATGCGTGCAGTTCTGTGTTGTGTAACTTTCTCCATTCTCCTGTAACTTCATCCCTCTTAGCCCCAAATATTTTCCTAAGCACCTTATTCTCAAAAACTCTTAATCTCTGTTCCTCTCTCAAAGTGAGAGTCCAAGTTTCACAACCATACGGAACAACCGGTAATATAACTGTTTTATAAATTCTAACTTTCAGATTTTTCGACAGCAGACTAGATGATAAAAATTTCTCAACCGAATAATAACAGGCATTTCCCATATTTATTCTGCGTTTAATTTCCTCCCGAGTATCATTTATATTTGTTACTGTTGCTCCCAGATATTTGAACTTCTCCACCTCTTCAAAAGATAAATTTCCAATAATAATAATAATAATAATAATAATAATAATAATAATAATAACAATAAATTTGCATAATATCAATCACAGTGTTTTGTAATTTCTTATATAATTACAATGCTGTTTGGGGTACGAATATATAAGAAAACGTATTTTTCGGGGTACGCTAGCAAAAAGGATTTAATACCACTGAGTATGCAAATAATAATTAGTTAGTGGAACATATTTATGAGCATTCAAAATATTCTGGGGGAGAGGCAGGGTCCGTCAAAATGAATTATGAACCTTTAAGGGGTCCCTGACACTGATATACGGTACAGTATATCACAGAAATATGAAGTCCGAAGCCTTTCTCCACTGCCTAAAATGCAGTGTGTGTAAATGCTCAACAACATTGAATGTTTATTTCACGTGCGGATTAATCTGATATGAAGAAATGCTGTTTCGTTTCTCTCCCAGAAAACTGCAAAATTTAACTTAACGCCTTCTATTCACATTCATTAATGTAGTTCTATGTACAGAGGACAAGTTCCGTAAGCGTCTTCTTTATTATTTTTTTTTTTTCGTAGATGTGGAAAAAGTAGGTATCCTCAAGCCAAGCAAAACCTTAAGAATCGAAGTATTCGTTGTTAGACAACCCGCACAGCTCGTTGGTAACGACCGCGGAAACCCGTTCTGCTTGCCCGCCCGTATCACCTGCTGCAGCAGATGGGGTGCACTGCCAAGTGGTAAATTGCAAGTGCTTGTACTGCCATCTGTACGACAAGTGGCAATAACGGGCTCAAATCCCTGCGAGCACATTCGGTATTTCAGGACAGCGTCAAATGTGATGGTTCCCTAACAGTTGTAAGCCAGAACGCTGCATATGTATGAATAATACGATGGGAAACTGCCATCAGGACCATCTAGTTTCAACAGGAGGAACTAACAATACGGTTCCCGGTGTCGTATGTGGTGAACTTTAGAACTACGTCGTGACAAAATCTCGTTAGTTAACCTTACTTACTTACAAATGGCTTTAGAGAACCCGAAGCTTTATTGCCGCCCTCACATAAGCCCGCCATTGGTCCCTATCCTGAGCAAGATTAATCCAGTCTCTATCATCATATCCCATCTCCCTCAAACCCATTTTAATATTATCCTCCCGTCTACGTCTCGCCCTCCCCAAAGGTCTTTTTCCCTCAGGTCTCCCAACTAACGCTCTATATGCATTTCTGGATTCACCCATACGTGCTACATGCCCTGCCCATCACAAAGGTCTGGATTTACTGTTTTATAAATTCTTACTTCTAGCTTTTTCAAAGTTTGCCGGTTGTTCTGTATGGCTGTGAAACTTGGACTCTCACTTTCAGAGAGTAACAAAGGTTAAGGGTGTTTGAGAATAAGGTTCTTAGGAAAATATTTGGGGCTAAAAGGGATGAAGTTACAGGAGAATGGAGAAAGTTACACAACGCAGAACTGCACGCATTGTATTCTTCACCTGACATAATTAGAAACATTAAATCCAGACGTTTGAGATGGGCAGTTCATGTAGCACGTATGGGCAAATCCAGAAATGTATATAGAGTGTTAGTTGGGAGGCCGGAGGGAAAGAGACCTTTAGGGAGGCCGAGACGTAGATTTTATTTTATTGGGTTATTTTACGACGCTGTATCAACATCTAGGTTATTTAGCGTCTGAATGATATGAAGGTGATAATGCCGGCGAAATGAGTCCGGGGTCCAGCACCGAAAGTTACCCAGCATTTGCTCGTATTGGGTTGAGGGAAAACACCGGGAAAACCTCAACCAGGTAACTTGCCCCGACCGGGATTCGAACCCGGGCCACCTGGTTTGGCGGCCAGACGCGCTGACCGTTACTCCACAGATGTGGACCCGGGACGTAGATGGGAAGATAATTATAAAATGGATTTGAGGGAGGTGGAATATGATGATAGAGAATGGATTACTCTTGCTCAGGATAGGGACCAATGGCGGGCTTATGTGAGGGCGGCAATGAACCTCCGGGTTCCTTAAAAGCTAGGAAGTAAGTAAGTAAGTAAGATTTTTGAAATCAGACTAGGTGACATAAGCTTCTCAACCGAATAATAACAGGCATTTCCCATATTTTTTTTTCTGTGTTTAATTTCCTCTCGAATGTTATTTATATTATCTGTTACTGTCGTTCTAAGCCAGGGGCAGGGGTTATGCCGGGCCTTACGTGTGGTATACAGCACCTCTACCAAAGGCACTGCTTAAAAATCTCCACCCACTTCAAGCCAAAACTTTCTACGGTTTTCTTGCAACAACATGATCTACAATCAGGACATCAGTGTGGATACTATCTCCACTGCAGAAACTGCTTCTTGAATGTTTTTAAAGACATCTGACCGTTTCCTTTTAATGAAAATGATTGAACATTCTGTACAGGATTGTTCTTCTGAAGATGGAAGATAAATATGTACATACCGGTATTTAACATCTTGATTTTACATAAAAATCCGGTCCCTAGTCATCACAGAGGCTCAGGTGGAGTATTGTGATTATTTGTTACAGACTTAATACCTCATACGACTTATATTTGTTAATAAAATGCCCTTATCTTAATTTCTTTGATGAAGATTAAAGTCGGATATTTCGGTGTAGACACTCTGTATATCAAAGCAACTAGCTAGATTATCTGCAAAGAATGGAATCAACATGTTTTGCAAAGAAGGCATTCCAGCATCAACCTGAAGTCACTGAGACAGAGGAAGGCTTGACCAACGCTGGACACATCAAGAGCATGGATAAATATATAATAGGATGCGAAACTGCGGTCAGCGCCATCTGGCGGCGGCGGGCTGAAATAAGATGATCAGCGCCCAACTCGTAGGTGGTGAACATTAGAACTACGTGTTGGGTACATTACCCAGAGTTCTCTATTTATCCGTTCGAGATATTGCTCGAAGAGACAAGATGGCAGACAGAAACTTTTTCATTTTTGTTTTTAATTTCAATTTCATATTTGTTTTTAATTTCATTTTTGTTTTTATTTTCCGATAAGCTACTATGATATAATGTATAATAAGTTTTTTAATTAACCACCTATGCTTATCTTTTATACAGTTATGAATTAGTCTATCACATTAACGTTTTCGATACTTATTTGTATCATCATCAGATGTATGTATGATAGTGTGAGCAAGAACCGTATTCCAGTACAAGCCACGCAGCCATCGAGAGCACATCACGTCAACCAGTTCGACCGTAAGTTTTAACAAACCATTACAACGTTTTGCAATAAATCAAAAACTTCGCACACTTAATCAGTAATAATATTAATAATGTTTGCAGATATGCAAGGCTTTACTGGGACACGGGGATCGACATCAAACCACAATTGTAATCAAACATGTCAGACGACTGAGTTTATTAACGTAAAAACTGTACATCAGTGAACTTCACTTTACGTAACTTCAACTTCAGCATGTGAAAACACGAATAGCAAATGATAGCTAGAAGACAAAGATTTACGTGCAAGTAACAAACAGTGCAACAAAAGTGAGACTAGTGAAAATTATCGCCCCATTTAACATCGTAACACACCAAAATCACGGAAGTGAACCAAAGTGAAATAAAAACAACCAATGTGTATTTTAAACAAGTGTTTTAAATAACAGTATTTTAGACATGATTTTAAATTTATAAGAGTTTTAGTGTTATTAGTTAATAGTATATCAGATATTACAATAGAAACCATGTACAAGTATATCATGCACACATACATACTATGGAAGTTCACGAAACACACGCCAATTGGCTAGGTTTTAATCACTATCATGCACATACATCTGATGCAGTGGCGTAGCCTGGTTTTCAGACTGGGGTATGTAACCCAGTTAATATAGTTTGAAAATGGAATTTCCCATATCTGTATCCAGCATAGCGTATATACCGAATACAATTGTATCATGTAGTATAAACACTGCATATATCTTCCTTGCTAATACAAATTTACAAGTATATTACGTACCTAGTAAAACATCGACAACTAATAGACACACTGAAAAGTGTTTTAATAAACTTAGTTTAGGTCTATGCAGTAAAAGTAAAATTAATAAACTCACGTTTACTGTCATTGGAGTTTTTTTACTTGGTTATATAACGACGCTGTATCAACTACGAGGTTATTTAGCGTTGATGAAATTGGTGATAGTGAAATGATATTTGGCGAGATGAGGCCGAGGATTCGCCGTAGAATACCCGACATTTACCTTACGGTTGGGGAAAACCTCGGAAAAATCCCAACCAGGTAACCAGCGCAAGCGGGAATCGAACCCACGCCCGATTGCAACTCTGGATCGGCAAGCAGGCACCTTAGCCGACCGAGTTACGCCGATGGCTCTCCTTGGAGTTTCCTCGAACATTTTTAGTCGTTTTTTCAAATATTATATGGTTACAAAAATAGTTATGTTTCTTGGCTGCGTTATAAATATTATTTAAATCTTCATAGCCATTGGTATTTCAAACGGACTTTTCATTAGAAAAGATAAGACAAGACCAGTAAAACAGTTTGTTTAAAGTCTTACAACCTCACAGCCACGACTCACTTTCATAAATCTTTACATTAAAATGTCTTACACACTTTTTTTATGTTCGTAGTGATATTCAGTACTGGTTTTGAAAGACCTGCTTTAATTACGTCTTCTTTTTCACAGAACGTTGAAGTCTGGAATCTCCTTACCTTCAATTTGTCGATTATACAACAATTTGTTTCCATATTTGATGCATTGCGACAATGAACACGAAACAATTTCCCTTTCACTCACTGCGTGACCTCTTGCATGTATATTGTCAGCGTACATATCTTGAGCCCATAAGCGCGTAACACAAAGATCTTAACCTAAATAATTTATTTCAACACTAAACAATTAAGCTTTCAAAACAGTCTTCAGTGCTCACAAATGAAGAGTAACATTTTGGAACAAATAACTCACTCATCATTCTTTATAAGTCACTGGAAATTATATTATAACACAAGCATCACTATACGACAATATTATGTATTACAACGCTATACATCCCCGGGGTCACGAGCATGCTCACTGCACGAGTTTCCTCGGGCTGACGACAGATGTCGTTGAGACGTTGCGAAGTGTTTTTAAACATCAAGCGGGCCGTGCCCATAGAGTTACAGTATAATTCTTACTAATGGTCGCGCCTTCTGTTCAAGGTGATTAAAACATAGTGCGAATTCAAAATCAAACATTCTGGGAAAACTTTTTCCGTCCGAAAACGATTATATGTTACAATATTATAATTCTTAATTCAGAGCCACTTTGAAGGAAATTGCAGGGTATGTAACACATCTCCCACATCCATGGACGCTACGCCACTGATCTGATGATGATACAAATAAGTATCGAAAACGTTAATGTGATAGAATAATTCATAACTGTATAAAAGATAAGCATAGGTGGTTAATTAAAAAACTTATTATACATTATAAGACAGAAACTTCTAATAAGTGAACATAAAGTGATACTACGTGTGTGTATAAGCAGTGCATGTTAAACAGTGATGTTTATGGACGTTGTAAAATAGTGTTGTTGAATGTATTGTAAAGTAATAGTAATATAATAAATTGAACTATGTAAGTAGTTCTTGCAGACTTTTCCATTGCGCTATACAATAAATACCCAAAGAATACAATCCCAATTATCCAACCTTTTGCTTTATTTTTTGTCTCTGTCTGGTTATATTTTAATCGGGTAGTGTAAAATAGATCGTCTCTTTTATCTTCCTGTTGACTCCGGTAAGAATTTTCAGTAGAAGATGCTGTGAGGAATAAAAATGTAAATGTTTTATTTTAAATTGGGTTAGTTTTGAATATCGATGAGGGTGGGAGGGAATACTTTCTGCACAGTTTAACATTTTCTTCACCAGGTGCGCTGCTAAAGGTATGGAGTAATTAGTTACTCTTTTCGCTACTTGGTGCGCTGCTAGATGTAATAACGCCCCTCCTCCCAACAGGTGGCAGCAAGATCAATTTCTACAACAGTCAAAATGGATGGCACATTATCAATAATCAAGAATATCAAAGCCGGAGTTCCACAGGGTTCCGTCTTAGCACCGCATTTATATTCAGTTGATGTACACGATATTCCATTGATTGCTGAATGCAATATGGGATTATACGCAGATGACAGCACCTACTTCACCAGTGACATTTCAATCAACATCGCACAACGTACTATGCAAAAACAACTCAAAATATTGGAAATGTGGCTAAGAAACTGGAGAATAAAAGTCAATATAAGTAAAACTCAAGCCATCATTTTTACCAGAAGAAAGCCAAAAATACCAGATCACCTCAATCTCTTCTCCGAAGATATCTACTATAAACAATCTGTCACACTTGATAAACAACTTCGATTTCATCACCATGTTGAAGCAGCTCGTAACAAAGCATTAGCCAGATTCATTCATCTATATCCATTGTTGATGTCACCTTACATCAGACTTCCCTTGAAAAAAATCCTTTACACTTCTGTTATAAGATCTCAAATGACCTATGGCTGCGAAATCTGGAGCAATGCAAAATTCCAAATTATCAGACGTCTTCATGCTATACGAGAAAAGTATCCCTAACTATCACTGGTGCAGACTATAGAACCACCAATAAACAACTGCAAGACATGCTTGAAATAGCATCATTCTACGACATTATACAGAAATTTACAGAAAACTTTCATAAGGACTTGCTGTACCACCCCAATCTTCTGATAAGAGCCCTGGCAACAAGAGTATAAAGTAACAACTTACTTACTTACAAATGGCTTTTAAGGAACCCGAAGGTTCATTGCCGCCCTCACATAAGCCCGCCATCGGTCCCTATCCTGAGCAAGATTAATCCAGTCTCTATCATCATACCCCACCTCCCTCAAATCCATTTTAATATTATCCTCCCATCTACGTCTCGGCCTCCCTAAAGGTATTTTTCCCTCCGGTCTCCCAACTAACACTCTATATGCATTTCTGGATTCGCCCATACGTGCTACACGCCCTGCCCATCTCAAACGTCTAACAATTACCGTCAAGATCGGTCACCTCAATTAAAAAAAAAATTTTCCTGCTTGTTAACCATCTCTGTTAAAGTAAAAGTCTTTTAAGGCTGACACTTACGTACCATACATGTTCCTGTTAATAAAAAAAAATAAAAAAAGCGCCTCTAGTATGTTAGTATGTGTTACGGGAAACTCAGTAAGTTTCGCATCCTATTATAATATATATTATATTCATCCATGTCAAGAGCGTCTTGAACAGGCTCAGTTGAACCTGAACCTGAACGGTTAGTGATGATTAATATCATGGCGGGACGCGGGACAACAAATTCGACGTCGGGGCGGGTGGCACCGTAAGGACATGTATCTCACCACGTCTCGCATAGTCAATATGGTTCTTGTCATTTTCAGTTCTGGGAGAGTCTGTGTTCGGTGCTTGGGAACAAGGACATGTACAGTACAAGACTCCAGTCGACAAGAGTCCGAGCGATATCGAACAGCCCAGGAGACCTGCGAGGCACTCCCACCCCTCTTCCCTCCTTTCCACCCTCGTCTTCGCTCCGTCCCGTGGGAGAGAGATTCGTCACCACCGAGAATTAAACCCAAACTCCCTCGGGCGGAAACCATCAGCGGGCGGTGTTCAGGGGAAAGAACTGGCCTTGAGGAAGCGACCATATTTAAGGTCTGTTCCCTCCTTCATTCTACGAAAATGCCCGCAGGAAAAGGGGTCCGGACCGCTGGGGGCGCAGGCAACCGCAGCAGAGATGGCCCACAGATAGCGGGGCGTGCAGTCCGTGGGCTGCTGCCGGGTCGTTCAGCAGCGGCATGCCTGGAATCTCAGGACCACCAACACTTAGGCCGTAACACACTTGCACAGTTTTCGCCAGCGAGAAATGTGTTGCGAGAAAATTAAAAAATTGATAACATGGATTCAAATGGACGTCCACACACTGGAAGAGATTCTCGTTCGACGCAAAAACCTCGCGCGAGTTTCTCGCTGGAATCAGTAGCTCAGCGACACATTTATCAAAGATGTTTGACATTTATACTGTTTACGACGATTGATTGTAGAAAAAGATATCACAGGTGGCGATGAATTGTATAGTTTTTATTTGAAAATGAGGAAAGATGGCTGATAATTGCAGTCAGAAACTTATCGAACTTGTACGATGTCACCCGTAGGCCTATTTATATGATACACGGGATGAAAACTATAAAAACACGAAACTTAAAGAAGAAATCATGGAGACACATATCAGATTATCTGAAAATGAATAGGGCTATATTTTATTTTGATGAGATTTAATAGTATTGATTAAAAATTTGAAATAATGTACCTATATGTCTTAACAGTTTACATACTTTTAATCAGAACATAGCCAAGAATCCTCTATCATATCATGAATAGCAAAAAACTGAGGTCCATTCAACCTGGAATAACGCCTAAACGTATCATCATTCAAATCGAAACCAGTGTCCAAAACTCGCCCGTATTTTCGTAAGATACAATGTCATTTTCAGATATTTCTGGCTTTAATTTTAGGCCTACTTTTTCTTTTCATTAACAAAATATGTTCATGTAACTTCATTTCCTCACCATCTGAATACTCAGATTCAACATAGCGTTCGTACGTAATTTGTAAAGTACGACAATATACTTACAGGTTATATATTTAGGTACGACAATATACGTAAATACATAACCTATAATATTTCCCCCAACGAGTGATTACTATAATCAGAAAATTGCTTTCTGCATGAAGGCAGTCCATAGCTGATCATAGCGAGGTGTGATCTGTGATAGCGAAAACTCTTCAAGTGTGTTACGGACCTTAGAGATGTTAATACGTTGGAATATTGCTTTTATAGACATGTGGAGATTTGAAGAGCAACATTACATCCTACAAATTCTTAAATATCTAATACAAATGCTGTTTAAGACAGAGTAATAACGTTTCTTACTTCACCAGCAAGTGTCACGTCAACACGATATATTGGTCATTAAAATACCCTTATATAGCTGCGGCATAGACTGGGAAGTAACACAGCACTGTCGAGTTGCGTTCTTCACGATTTTACTTCCTCCGCAGTTCTTTCTCTATTTCTTTATTTCTACATTTCTTCCTTTCTGTAATTTTTTCTTTATTGGTGTCTCTTTACTTTCTCCATTTCTTTTGTGTCTGCATTTCTTCATTTTCTATTTCTTTTTTATTTCTGGTATTTTCGTTCTTTCTCTGTTTCTTTAATTCTCTATTCCTTCTTTATTTCTTTTTTCTTCATTTTCCTTTCTGAATTTTTTAATTCCTTTTATTTCTTTTTTTTCTCCATTTTCTTTTCTGAATTTTTAAATTTCTTTATTTTTTTTTTTTCGTTTTCCTTTCTGAATTTTTTAATTCCTTTATTTCTTTTTTTTTAATTTTCCTTTCTGAATTTTTCTAATTTCTTTTTTTTTTTTAAGTTTCCTTTCTGAATTTTTAAATTTCTTTATTTTTTTTTCCATTATACTTTCTAAATTTTTTAATTTCTTTATTTTCTTTTTTTCATTTTCCTTTCTGAATTGTTTAATTTCTTTATTTCTTTTTTTTTCATTTTCCTTTCTGAATTTTTTTGTTTCTTTATTTCTTTTTCTTTCATTTTCCTTTCTGAATTTTTTTATTTCTTTATTTATTCTGTTTTAATTTTCCTTTCTGAATTTTTTAATTCCTTTATTTCTTTCTTTCATTTTCCTTTCTGAATTTTTTAATTTCTTTATTTCTTTTTTTTTTTCATTTTCCTTTCTGAATTTTTTAATTTCTTTATTTCTTTTTTTTTATTTTCCTTCCTGAATTTCTTTTTTTCTTTATTTTTTTTTCATTTTCCTTTCTGAATTTTTTAATTTCTTTATTTTTTTTTTCATTTTCCTTTCTGAATTTTTAATATATTTATTTTTTTTCATTTTCCTTTCTGAATTTCTTAATTTCTTTATTTCTTTTTTTCATTTTCCTTTCTGAATTTTTTAATTTCTTAATTTCTTTTTTTTCCCCATTTTCCTTTCCTTCTCCATTTCTTACACTTATTCTCTATTTATGAGATAGTTTGAAAGACGAGAAATGAAAATCTAAAAAAATAGACAGAACAGCATGATTGGGAGGAGATCTAGTGTGGAGGCTACGACATACCAACCACGGCAGATATCTGAGGAATGGCCTGATTTCGAACCTGGAGAGGCGTGATGCGGACGTTGGCAGCTCTTCCTCCGTCACCACAGAGCCGCCTTTCACTGCTTGTTAAAGCGTCATTAAGGACATCAGTGCTCCTCACGCCTGCCTGCCTGGGTAATTGGCCGCCCGTACACGACTTAAAAACTGAACGTATAGCCCGGTTTTGTTCGCCAGGATTCGAACATGGAAAGCGATGCATTACAATACGGATATCAAACGACAGCTAATAAAAGGATCATACAAGGTGAGGTACACATACAGTCCACAGAGGTAGACTGCAATGAAACGACAAAATATCTCAGTATTTCATTTATTCATTCATTTATTCATTCATTCATTTATTTATTCATTCATTTATTCATTCATTCACTCATTCATTCATTCATTTATTCATTCTTTCATTCATTTATTCATGCATGCATTCATTCATTTATTCATTCATTCATTCATTTATTCATTCATTCATTTATTCATTCATTCATTTATTTATTCATTCATTTATTCATTCATTCACTCATTCATTAATTTATTCATTCTTTCATTCATTTATTCATTCATTCATTCATTTATTCATTCATTCATTTATTCATTCATTCATTTATTCATTCATTCATTTATTCATTCATTTATTCATTCATTTATTCATTCATTCATTCACTCATTCATTCATTTATTCATTCATTCATTCATTTATTCATTCATTCATTCATTTATTCATTCACTCATTCATTCATTTATTCATTCATTCATTCATTCACTTATTTATTTATTTATGTATGCGTTTATGCGTGTATGTATGTATGTATGTTTTTATTTTAGTAGGTTATTCTATGACGCTTTATCAACATCTTAGTTTATTTAGCGTCTGAATGATATGAAGGTAATAATGCCGGTGAAATGAGTCCGGGCTCCAGCGCCGAAAGTTACTCAGCATTTGCTCATATTAGGTTGAGGGAAAACCCCGGAAAAAAACCTCAACCAGGTACCTTGCCCCGACGGAAAACGTACCCGAGCCACCTAGTTTCGCGGTCAGACGCGCTAACCATTACTCCACAGATCTGGACCGTATGTATGTATGTATGTATATATGTATGGGCTTATGTATGCGTGCGTATATTTATTTATGTATTTATTTATATATTTATTTATTTACTTATTTATTTATTTATTTATGTATTTATTTATGCATTATTTATTTATTTGCGTTTGTATTTATTTATTTATGCATTTATTTATTTATGTACTTATTTATTTATTTACGTTTCTATTTATATATTTATTTATGTATTTATGTACTTATTTATTTATATATTTATTTATGTATTTATTTATTTACGTATTTATTTATTTATGTATTTATTTATGTACTTATTTATTTATGTATTTACTTATTTATTTACGTTTTTATGTATTTATTTATTTATGTATTTACTTATTTATTTACGTTTTTATTTATTTATGTATTTACTTATTTATTCACGTTTTTATATATTTATTTATGTATTTACTTATTTATTTATTTATTTATGTATTTACTTATTTATTTATTTATATTTTTATTTATGTATTTATTTATTTATTTGTTTATTTATTTATGTATTTATTTATTTATTTATGTATTTACTTATTTATTTATTTTTATTTATTTAATTATTTATATTTTTATTTATTTATTTATTTATTTACGTATTTATTTATTTATGTATTTATTTATGTACTTATTTATTTATGTATTTACTTATTTATTTACGTTTTTATGTATTTATTTATTTATGTATTTACTTATTTATTTACGTTTTTATTTATTTATGTATTTACTTATTTATTCACGTTTTTATATATTTATTTATGTATTTACTTATTTATTTATTTATTTATGTATTTACTTATTTATTTATTTATATTTTTATTTATGTATTTATTTATTTATTTGTTTATTTATTTATGTATTTATTTATTTATTTATGTATTTACTTATTTATTTATTTATTTTTATTTATTTAATTATTTATATTTTTATTTATTTATTTATTTATTTACGTATTTATTTATTTATGTATTTATTTATGTACTTATTTATTTATGTATTTACTTATTTATTTACGTTTTTATGTATTTATTTATTTATGTATTTACTTATTTATTTACGTTTTTATTTATTTATGTATTTACTTATTTATTCACGTTTTTATATATTTATTTATGTATTTACTTATTTATTTATTTATATTTTTATTTATGTATTTATTTATTTATTTGTTTATTTATTTATGTATTTATTTATTTATTTATGTATTTACTTATTTATTTATTTATTTTTATTTATTTAATTATTTATATTTTTATTTATTTATTCATTTATTTGATTTTTATTTGTTTATTTATTCATGTATGTATGTACAGAGTATACATCATTTATGTATGTATATATATGCAGATAAGGAATTAAAATTTGGAGCCAGTCTTGATGGCAGTCCATCTGTATTTTGTCAGCAATTTCGCACGTAGCATATATATAGGGCTATTGTTTTGTGCACATGCGCAGTGTGTTGAAAGCGAACCATACAATATGGGAGCTCCAATTTTTTTTTTCCGTATCTATACGCTACATATGTAGGCCTATGTATTTTAAGTTTCCGGAAAAGTTTAACCCCTACTATGAGTAGGAATGGATACAACTGAGATTCAACACAGCGTACAACAGGAACACCCCGGACAGTGACTAACCATGACTAGACACGAAAAGAAGTGATCGACCCGAAGACGGAGGAAGGGCAGACTTCTGCTGACGGACTGAACGCACGTGCGCGACGACTGCATGCCCTTGAGGAGATTGCTGCCCCTCCTTGTCACATATTTGGAGCCTTACCCATTCAAAACTTGCTTTGACAAGACAAAATATGGGCGAGGGTAGAAAGGACAGATATAACTGTTTATACAGTACAGCCAACTTAAATTATTAACGCTTAGCTTAAGGAAAAAACTGTGGACGACGCTATTCCGAGAAAGGCAGCAGCTCACACCCCCATGTGGGCACAATGCATGCTTATGAGATTATTCCTTGAAACATACCAGCGCGTCGAGTCCAAGCAGCATTGCCAGATCATTAGGTAAAAAGTAAGATTATCTATCATTCGTCTCGAGTTTTCCGGGATCGTCCCAATTTCCAGCTAAGTGTCCCATGTCCCGATGAAAACTCTTTCGGACACCCAAAAGTCCCGGTTTCTGAAACATTAGTTTGACTTTCTTACTTACTGGCATTTAAGGAACCCGGAGGTTCATTGCCACCCTCACATAAGCCCGCCATCGGTCCCTATCCTGAGCAAGATTAATCCAGTCTCTACCATCATATCCCACCTCCCTCAAATCCATTTTAATATTATCTTCTCATCTACGTCTCGGCCTCCCCAAAGGTCTTTTTCCCTACGGCCTCCCAACTAACACTCTATATGCATTTCTGGATTCGCCCATACGTGCTACATGCCCTGCCCATCTCAAACGTCTGGATTTAATGTTCCTAATTATGTCAGGTGAAGAATACAATGCGTGCAGTTCTGTGTTGTGTAACTTTCTCCATTCTCCTGTAACTTCATCCCTCTTAGCCCCAAATATTTTCCTATGCACCTTATTCTCAAACACTCTTAATCTCTGTTCCTCTCTCAAAGTCAGAGTCCAAGCTTCACCACCATACAGAACAACCGGTAATATAACTCTTTTATAAATTCTAACTTTCAGATTTTTCGACAGCAGACTGGATGATAAAAAAGTTTCTCAACCGAATAATAACACGCATTTCCCATATTTATTTTGTGTTTAACTTCCTCCCGAGTATCATTTATATTTGTTACTGTTGCACCAAGATATTTGAACTTCTACTCCTCTTCAAAAGATAAATTTCTAATTTTTATATTTCAATTTCCTACAATATTCTCGTCACGAGACATAATCATATACTTTGTCTTTTCGGGGTTTACTTCCAAACCTATCTCTTTACTTGCTTCCAGTATAATTCCCACGTTTTCCCTAACCGTTTGTGCATTTTCTCCTAACATATTCACGTCATCCGCATAGACAAGCAGCTGATGTAACCCGTTCAATTCCAAACCCTCTCTGTTATCCTGGACTTTCCTAATGGCATAATCTAGAGAAAAGTTAAAAAGTAAAGGTGATAGTGCATCTCCTTGCTTTAGCCCGCAGTGAATTGGAAACGCATCTGACAGAAACTGACCTATACGGACTCTGCTGTACGTTTCACTGAGACAGATTTTAATTAATCGAACTAGTTTCTTGGGAATACCAAATTCAATAAGAATATCATATAAAACTTCTCTCTTAACCGAGTCATATACCTTTTTGAAAATTTATACTTAATCTACATAATAATTTTTCCAACACTTTTTTAACCCATTCCAATAACAGTGTCACCTATTGCGAACTAGCAGAACTACTTCAAACTTTATCAATTTTTATATCTTTATACTTGTACTTGTTTTTTTTAAAGATGGGACATGACAGGAGCGTTGCGATCGGAAAAACAACTGAATGTCACATAGCGTGGTAGGCCTGTTGCTATGGTAACAACGATTGAGTTGCCAAACTTACCGTTCCGGCATGGCTAGTGCTTACTAGCTCTCTTGGCGACATTTATTGTGCACACAATGTTAGCGTTGTCTTTGATCCTCTGTCGATTTTTGTATTTTTTTTTTTTTACCTTCAAGGGCCCTGATGTATCTAGAATCAACCCGCCATTCGATTTTATTACATACTAGCCGTACCCGTGCGTTCCGCTGCACCCGTTAGAAATAAATATGAAGTAATTACATAATTAAAATAGGACATTTGATCCAGGGAACATTCGTGTTTGATAGAGGGATAAATCGTTTAATATGTTACTTAATTTAAATTGCATCCAAATAATTAAAATGCGATCATTTTGGTCCAGAGACACTCATTTGGTGCAATGACAATTCCTTTAACTTGTTTCTAATTTTTATTACATGCAACCATAGTTTAATGAACCTTGAAATCATTAATTAAAATTTGTTTGAAGAAACGTTTCGATTATCCAACTAAATTAATTTATTCTGAATTTAATGTATTTAATATTGAACAAATATATAAGTATAGCGCTGTTAAAATTGTATCATAAAAATCGTAATAAGTTTGTATTACAGACACACAATTATGACACAAGACGAAATATTAATTCAACATTAGTAGAACGTAAATGTCTCACATCTGCTGGTCTAAAGCATAGCATAAATGTTGGCCCTCGGTTGTACAATGCTTTAACTAAATTACATCCAGAACTTCCAACATGTAACCCACTAACATATAACAAGAAAATTAGAAACGTGTTAATATCTTCAAGTTGATTAAATAAATTTATAGCCTATGTGTATGAATTAATCAACCTATATTATATTTGTAGTCTATAATTTTGAAATATATATTAGTCCTACATTTCACGTGCGATATTATTCTTCTCTAGTGTTAATATTATATTATATAATTCCATTGCCGCTGTAATTATATTTTAGTTCCTTTTTTTAATTTACTTATTTATTTTTATTATTATTATTTTTTATTTTAATATTATATCTGAACTGCGACCGAGCACGAGCGCTGCTCATTCGGTCTCAAATTTTGTTAATACTACTGTATCTTCTTTTTATATTGCTTGTATTATTTTATTTCTATTTCTCTTGTTTGTTTTGTAATTATATTCTTTATTCTGTATATTTAAATTTAAATAAATAAATAAATTTAGATTTAATGTGTCTAGGTCTACTTTATTTTACTTGTTATAGGTTTCCATTGAATTATGGTAATAACTTAATTTTAATCCTTGTTTTCTACGTATTCAGTAAATGGCGTTTGGCCCACTACGGTTCTGAACCCTTCAAATAACTTAAATTATATTATATAATATTACATTACATATATTATATTATATTATATTATATTATATTATATTATATTATATTATATTATATTATATTATATTATATTATATTATATCAGAAGTTACTGTAATAACACTATAGCATTATGTCCATCTAGAGAAACTACACTTACCAATGGTGAAATAATAATTAATTATACAAATCGGTTAATTTAGCTTCCGATATTACTTCATACAAACACAGAAACATTCTCTGTAGGCTATCTTTCATAGCTTTCGATTGTTGCTGTCCAAGGCCCCTTATAGACGAAGTCATTTGTTTTTTATTTCATTATACCGCCTTAGATGGCAGTTATTTTAATTTTAAAACTCATTTCTCTCATTAAATATCAGTCCTATCAAAATTTTTCGAGGAATAAAACTTATCGCAAATAATTCTTAAAGAAACTTTTGTTATGTAACATTTTTCACAAAAATCAATAATAAGCGAGATATTTCGATTTATTTAATTCAGGCCCCCTTATAACCCCCCTTTTAAATAATGTATTTTGAATGCCATATAGCCTAAAATGTAAGTTACAACGAACTTAATTTATATTCCAATTTTCATCGAAATCCGTTCAGCCATTATCGCGTGAAAAGGTAACAAACATACAGACAGACAGACAGACAGACATACCAAGAAAAATTTCAAAAGAGCGATTTTCGGTTTCAGGGTGGTTAATTATATATGTTAGGACCAATTATTTTTGGAAAATCGAAAATTACCAGAAAAATTTTGGCTACAGATTTATTATTAGTATAGATTTCAGACTCTTAAACAAAATACAGCAAATTTAAGTGGTTTAATTATGTGTTACCTAGTGAACTACGGCTTTGACGAGGCGAGCATGCGCAGTGTATGTCTCTGGAACTTAGAAATTGTCGACCGGCCCATTCTTTTTGCCGCTAAGTGTACGTTGCAGTAACCAAAGCCTGTTTCTGAACACATTAACTGTGAAAGCATTAATAATCTCCTATCTCTTTTCCCATATTAAGTTTCCATGACTACAAGACATAAATACGAAATTGCCCTCCAAACGGTAACTAAATTTTATTATTCTCATCGGTGTCTGTTGCACATTACATCGTTTTCTGGATTCGTTCTTGAAATCGTTTTATAAATTTCATGTAACTAAAAACACGTAAATAAACAAAACAAAACAAAACAAAACAAGACTTGTTCCGCTGACCAGCAACCAAGGCAAGTGACAATGATTCACGACCTGGAGACAGTCATTATCCAGCGCTGCTATTACAATCCAGAGCAAAAACAAGAGAGGTTACAGAAATGACAATTCACAGAATTCGTTACAAAACAAATGAAAGCACAGCTTTACAATTCTGTAGTTCAAGGTAAAGGTGATATGTCAATTTTTGGCGAAAATGAGATTTTGTGATATGTTGTATATCCTGACGTTAACTTTATTGTAGCAAAAGATGACATCCATATATTTAACACTTCCCCCTGTAACCCGTTGTTTCGAAACAGTGTTATTATGGTTTTGACGAGAGTTCAAACTTTAAAATAGATGCTCGCTCTTGAAAAAACTGTAAGAAATGACACATCACGTTTTGTCTTGGACACAGAATTTGTAATTCTGGTACATATGCGTACAATTAATGTAATCGCTTATGAAAGTACAAGAAAACAAAGCGTTAATGGCGACAAACATTTGCTGAATGTTGTTAAAGAAGAAGACAAGGTTCCGCGATTTCACAAACAGCAGTCACAATTAAACAATTAGGCTACTTTACCTAATAAGGACAAAAAGCTACTTCATAAGTTTCTAGTGTTGCCAGCTCGATCTGGTGCTTTTTGTGTTTTATTTATTTATTTATTTATTTATTTATAAGTTATATATAGTATCTATTTATCTATCTATTCATTTATGTATTCAATTATTTATGCACTTATTCATTTATTTATTTATAAGTTATATATATTTATCTATTTATCTATCTAGTCATTTATTAATTCAATTATTTATTTATGCACTTATTCATTTATTCTTTTATTTATTTATTTATTTATAAGTTATATATAGTATCTATTTATCTATCTATTCATTTATTTATGCACTTATTCATTTATTCTTTTATTTATTTATTTATTTATAAGTTATATATAGTTATCTATTTATCTATCTATTCATTTATTAATTCAATTATTTATTTATGTACTTATTCATTTATTCTTGTATTTATTTATTTATAAGTTATATATAGTATCTATTTATCTATCTATTCATTTATTTACTCAATTATTTATTTATGCACTTATTCATTTATTCTTTTATTTATTTATTTATAAGTTATATATATATATTTATCTATCTGTTCATTTATTAATTCAATTATTTATTTATGTACTTATTCATTTATTCTTTTATTTATTTATTTATATTTATTTATAAGTTATATATATTTATTATCTATTTATCTATCTATTCATTTATTAATTCAATTATTCATTTACGTACTTATTCATTTATTATTTTATTTATTTATTTATTTATTTATAAGTTATATATAGTTATCTATTTATCTATTCATTTATTAATTCAATTATTTATTTATGTACTTATTCATTTATTCTTTTATTTATTTATTTATTTATTTATAAGTTATATATAGTATCTATTTATCTATCTATTCATTTATTTACTCAATTATTTATTTATGCACTTATTCATTTATTCTTTTATTTATTTATTTATAAGTTATATATATATATATTTATCTATCTATTCATTTATTAATTCAATTATTTATTTATGTACTTATTCATTTATTCTTTAATTTATTTATTTATATTTATTTATAAGTTATATATATTTATTATCTATTTATCTATCTATTCATTTATTAATTCAATTATTCATTTATGTACTTATTCATTTATTATTTTATTTATTTATTTATTTATTTATTTATAAGTTATATATAGTTATCTATTTATCTATTCATTTATTAATTCAATTATTTATTTATGTACTTATTCATTTATTCTTTTATTTATTTATTTATTTATTTATAAGTTATATATAGTATCTATTTATCTATCTATTCATTTATTTACTCAATTATTTATTTATGCACTTATTCATTTATTCTTTTATTTATTTATTTATAAGTTATATATATATATTTATCTATCTATTCATTTATTAATTCAATTATTTATTTATGTACTTATTCATTTATTCTTTTATTTATTTATTTATAAGTTATATATATATATATATATATATATTTATCTATCTATTCATTTATTAATTCAATTATTTATTTATGTACTTATTCATTTATTCTTTTATTTATTTATTTATTTATTTATATTTATTTATAAGTTATATATATTTATTATCTATTTATCTATCTATTCATTTATTAATTCAATTATTTATTTATGTACTTATTCATTTATTTTATTTATTTATTTATTTGTTTGCATGTTTATTTATTTATTTGTTCATTCATCTATTTATTTATTTAATTGTTTATTCATCTATTTATCTATCTATTGATTAGTCAGTCAGTCAGTCAGTATGCTAGAGTAAAGGCCTTCAGGCTCTCTCTCCCACTTAACCAGACCTAACTACTATAAACCATATTAAATTAATCAAATTTGTACTGTTGATAGGTTATCGAGATTTAACTGTTTTTATAGTCCTCAGTGTGGCAAAATATCTAATCTATTTTTACATTGACTATTACGTTTATAATGACGCCATTCCATTTTCGGCCGATGAAGTGTAATGACATTTTGAATTCCAACCAATCACAGTCATACATTGCGACAATTTATGCAGCTCGATTTATCATTATCAATTTATCGCATGGTCGTTCTTTTGTTTAATCAGTGTCGCCAACTGTTTCCACGTAAATGAATGAGCATGAACCCATTGTACTAAATAAAGTGCGAAATCCTACTTCCACATCTACATCTTCATCTTCTAATTCCATGTCCATTGTAGCTAAAGAAAATGTCACTCCTTCATAACAATTCCTAATTTAAAAATTAAATCATATTTGATTAATAAGCTTAAATTACTCCAGGTTTAGCGTAAGAGTGGCATATATCTAACGATGTCTCCCAGCAAATTACTTAATTTAAAAACCAAAAAATCGTGTTAGAAGATTGAATTTGTGTATTTTCTCTGAAACTTTCCAAGTATTTGTAGGCAGTCTTTTCCATTAGATTGCCGAAAATTGGTTTATAGCGCAGCATTGGCAGTGATAAAAGTGTGAAATATTATTCCTCAGTGGCCGGTGGATACTCTACATTGACCAAAGAAATAATGTTCGCGCAACCGAACCATTAGCTACCAAGGAAATGGTATAAACCAGGCATGTCAATTGATGCCCACAGGAGCAAGTGCGCGCTTTAGAGCCCAGGAGAGCCTGAGCGCGTTACAGCGGAAAGGAAAGAGACAGACGAAAGAGGTGGTATATGCCGCTTGGTCGAGCTATATTCAGGGATGGCCAGCACTGATTCAATAGATGAAGGGAAGAGAACTTATTAAAACTGTATCCATGGTAATTTTTAGATTTGTCTGAGAAGTATAAGTGCATTATAAGAATGGAAGTTTTAATTTCAATGCTTATTTTTCACAAGTTTCATTTTTTTATTCAAAAGAAATATTTTCTCAATTTCGTATAGAAAAGTGAAATTTTCAGGTATAGGCCTATTTATTTAGTAGCCTTACAGAATGTTTTCGTAAATCTAATATACCGTAAATACGTATTACTGAAAATAGTGTATTGAAAATTTTGAAAATATTCGCATGGAAATTGTTTGTAAGGAAATGAATTAACAAAGCACCTACTGTTACATCATAAGCAAAAGATACGTGCCCATGTGTTGTAAAAATGTCAGCTCTATAGTTTAAGTAGATTTCGAGAAAATAATTTAATATTCTGATGCTAGGAAGTTGCTCACAAATATCACCTTAAAAGCATAATGCGATAAGAGTTTTGTTATGTAATATTAGTTACACTTAAAACAGATACAGTACCTAGGTAACTTTGCTTTGTACTGTAATATTATTTTGATTAGTTTACTGATTACTTTTGTAAGGCTAAAGATACCATCAATATAAATTCCAACTTATCATGTCATACTCAATCTCTTTCTTTGGAATATCACTTTCTTTATGAATGATGTGTTTCATCCACTTAATACAGTATAATATTATACTACTGTGGAATTAAAGTTAATATCCCTTCTTAACTCTCTATTTTGTTATTAAGATTTAAAACACAAGTGCAATATTAAGAAATCAGTGTTAGTACTTTTGTTTTACAGACAATATAGATAATATCAAACAGAAAGAAGCCATATAAAAATAACGACATAAAATTTCACGTTCCGTTTCAAGTTTGTGCACCACTGTTTTCTTAATCCAACAGGCTGCTTATTCATATACACAACCCTTCCTCTTTCCATAACTAGCGCTTGCTGCCCGCGCACGACGTGAAGGTCAGAAAAATGCGCTTGCTTTGACATCACTGATGTAAACTAACATGCTTTAAATGTATAACCCACAAGATTTACCTTCGTTGTCGTTCTCACAGGTTTAATTAAGTCCAGAGTTGAACAAGTCCACATTAAAAATGCCGATACGTTGTTATTTTAAATCTAAATTGAACAGCCAACAGGCTGAATATTGCAGGCTGGTAAACAGTACAAAATAAAACACTGCTGCCTGCCGACTTCACAAGCTTACAACCGTCAATCTCAGTAATGAGTGGAAGAAGGAGGGAAATTACATTAATTTGAAACCTTTCCTACATAAGTACGTTATAATGACGTCACTGTTGTTGTGGCAACCGCAAACATTCACACTATGAACAGTAATACCACAAGTCCTGATAATTCCCTGATAACTTAATTTAGCTTAACGCATGTTTCTTGTCATGGTAATTTTACTTCGGGACCGAAGGAACAAGAAACATGACTTTAAAGGAAACAAAATTATCACAGATGACAGAAAGCCATATTTAGATTAAAGAAACTGATAACAGAATACGGGCTATAACAATGTATATAAATAAAACATACACAATGGCATTAAAGGGCCTCATTCATTAAGACGCAAAATCGCTATCGAAAACCAAGTAATATAAAAAGTAAATACATTAGGTCTACATTATTTAGGTCATTTCAATTCATACGAGGGGGAAGAGGATTCCATTACAAGATGAATAATTAAACCAAAAATAACATCGGAATATGTATGACAAGAACTTTCTTGTGTTAAATATTAACGTACTTTGTTAACATGTTTCGACCTATTTTCGGTCATCTTCGGAACTGGTCGTTGTTGGTCTTGGCGCCTCTTGTTTCCTGTGCGGGTGCGTTCGTAGTGTAGAGTCAAAGAGTGTATGTGTTTTGAAGTTGAGTTGTGTGTTGAGAATATCGTTGGGGTGTGTTTTCGTGTGTCTGTATATTTCATATTGTTCTAGTGTGTTTAGTTTCTGGCTTTTTGGTTGGATGTGCAGTATTTCCATGTCTGTGTTGATGTCTCTGTAGGTGTGGTTGGCATTTGTGATGTGTTCTGCATATGTGGAGGTATTTTGTAATTTTGTTATGGCTGTGATGTGTTCTTTGTAACGTGTTTGAAATGATCTGCCTGTCTGTCCTATGTAAAAGTTGTTGCAGGTGTTACATTTGAGTTTGTATATGCCTGTGTGGTTGGTTGTATTTGTTTGTTTGTGTTGTTTGTGTGTTGAGATGTTTTTGTAGAGTGTTATTTGTTCTGTATGCGATGTTGTAATTTAATTTCTTGAATGAGGTTGCAATTTTGTGTGTGTTTTTGTTTACGTATTATGTTGTCTATTATGTTAGGGTTGTATCCGTTTTCTTGTGCTATGTATTTGATTGTGTTTAGCTCTTCGTTGTAATCCTGTTGGCTCATTGGTATGTTGAGTAGTCTGTGTACCATTGTTCGGAATGCAGCTTGTTTGTGTTGTGTGGGGTGGTTGGATGTGTTGTGTTGGGTGTGGGTTTTCTGTATACTTTGAATGTGTATTTCAGTATTTGTTGTCTACTTTTGTTATTGTGATGTCATGTTAACAAGGTACGTTAAAATTTAACACAAGAAAGTTCTTACCATACATATTCCGAAGTGATACAGTGTTAAAAAGTTGTGTAATCAAGATGTATGTATAAAAATAACAAATATATTTTAAATAGCACATTAAACCAAAGACAGCTTTAATTAATTATTTATACTTATTTTATACTTATATTGTTGCGTCTATCGCAAATGTTGGGATCAGAAAACACTTTGAAATTGTAATTTTTATTTTATAAGAAAATTCCTCATTTTGTCACAGTTGATGTTTGTCAGTCAAGAATGAAACTTTAACGAGAACGATATAAGCAGCCATTTTAAGCCAACTGTCATCCTTTGACTTGTTCTGTTTTCTGAAAGGCTAATACTTACGTTTGCGTCTTTCATTGTGTCAGTAATTTTACGCGTTTAAGTTTTATGTTATTACACTTAAATTTAATTATTATTCCGAATGAATTTTCCATTCATAATAAAAATTAAACATAACGTAAGTCTTAATATAAACCTTGCCGTAAAATCAAAAATATATAGCCTACCATCATTCACTATGAGAAAATAAACATAACAGCAAAGATACTTGGTAACCATGGAAACATAACAACGACGTCATGATCATAGTATGTTGTATACTTCAGCGCTCTACGATTTGTATTGTTTCCAAATCACGTAAGCATAAACAGGAAAGAGTGGAGTTTGCAAACTTTCATGTTAACGTCTAACAGTAATGTTAATGTCAGTGTTCATATGAATCATTGTGAATGTCTGTGTTTATGTTACGTTTATGTTTAATTTTCAATGTGAACGGACCTTTACCCACAGTCTCGTATATACAGTCACGAAGCTTGAGTTGTGAGGGTGCTAGGAACAATAGACTGTGACGGTACTATTTCGCATTGTCTGTAATGAGGCGATATTAGCGATCCTAGTGGCGAGCAACTATCCATGGATGCATATTTGATACGTATAGAGCTTCGTGACTGTATATATTAGACTGTGTTTACTCTGTTAACTTTCATTGTCTGTTCGTCCATATTTTCTTTTTGTGTTCTGTGTAAAGGCATCCTATATTACCGGTTGTTCTGTATGGCTGTGAAACTTGGACTCTCACTTTAAGAGAGGAACAGAGATTGAGGGTTTATGAGAATAAGGTGCTTAAGAAAATATTTGGGGCTAAGAGGGTTGAAGTTACAGGAGAATGGAGAAAGTTACACAACACAGAACTGCACGCATTGTATTCTTCACCTGACATAATTAGGAACATTAAATCCAGACGTTTGAGATGGGCAGGGCATATGGCACGTATGGGCGAATCCAGAAATGCATATAGAGTGTTAGTTGGGAGGTGAGAGGGGAAAAAACCTTTGGGGAGGCCGAGATGTAGATGGGAAGATAATATTAAAATGGATTTGAGGGAGGTGGGATATGATGGTAGAGACTGGATTAATCTTGCTCAGGATAGGGACCAATGTGAGGGCGGCAATGAACCTCCGGGTTCCTTAAAAGCCAGTAAGTAAGTGTAAAGGCGTCCTCTGATCTGAGGAAGCTCTGGTAAGTAAAAAAAAGTAACAGAAAATATGTATTTTAGTACGAAATTTAAAAATTTGTTAAGCAATCTTGGGACGTCTTTGTCGTGGTGTTACCCACCACCGTAAGCAAGATATAACACTAAATTGCAGGGACTTCAAAACACCATTGTTACTTATGAAGACAGACTCTAAATTAGCGGTAAGTTACATAAAATGGTGTGAATGCCACTTCCACTGAATGGGGGCATGGAGAGGAAGAATATCCAAAAGTGCAGCTCAGATGAATCCCTCCAAAGCAAGCGGGCGTTATTCTAGAGCTGGCAGCCCTCGGGCTTCCAACAGAGAAGCATCCGGATGACGACAGTTGAGTTGACACTGTTCAACGTATCGGTCTGCATGCTAGCACAGATTAACAAATGGACCAGAGCGGTTCAGATCTCCTGAAGGACAACAGCAAGGAGGCGGACTGCGCCCCGCGGCGATGCACGCCGAGAGAGCCAATCACGTCTGCCGCCCGATTGACTGGCCACAGATCCTGTAATATATGCGTATCTACATTTCTTTCACAACATTAATCACTATCCGTTCTGGAGAGCCCGGGGCGGGCCGGGCGGAGCACGCTTAACAGGCGCAGCAACACAGCTGCAATTTCCCCGAGAACAAGCGTTGCGAAGCCAAGAATTACCTTGCGGAAGACCCACCAGCAGGGTGACAGTTGTTGGTACACCACAGGGAATGTGTGGAGTGACTAAAAGGTAATATAGTAATATGCGTTACAAGAGCGGTATGTTGAAGTTTTCATGTTCGAGGAAAAGTTTGAAAAAACGAAACGTAGTTGAGCTTTTTTAATTTCCGAGAATTGAAAGAAAACATACCGCTCGTGTATCGTACATTATTTTGTGTGAAGATCGTTTATTACATACCTGAAAGAGGAATTTCTAATTAGTTGCAATGAAATCTCCATCTTGGTTTCTGTTCAATGACGTCAAATTTGCAAAACAAAAATATCTATCTTCAACATTGTTGCTTTCTGTGTTTACTATACTCCAGCAGGCCATGATATACGTCTGTCTCCCCCCCCCCCAGTCTATAAATGCGAACTTAAAACAAACGGTAAAGTTATGTAATGATTTATTTTTCATTTTAATCTTTTAAAAATATTATTTATATAACATATTGGAGTAATAACATCGGCAAGTTTGTTGATTTTTTTCACGGCTTCCTTAATGTTACTTGCATCACGAATGCAGTAACTTTAGTGGAGTTGTAGAGTTTACTTAATTTTTGCAAATATTTAAAAACAATAATTAACAGTGCAATTTAGGTGAAATTGCAGTGGTAAGTTTCCAATTTATAATTATTACTATACTGAACGCCTCTAAAAATAATATGTTAAAAGCCTAAAGCAGTAAAATGAATATGTCACTTAAGCGGTAAGAAGAAGGAAATTGTTGTGTGTGTTAGGTTGGGAATACTGAATGTGGAATTTTAGACTTTCCGCGGATTGGTTTTGTGCGGAAACCAAGCAAATACGCACGATGTCGCACAAAATATATTAATGTTACATTTTAACAGTCTTCTAATAAACCGTGTATAGTTTTTATACGAGACTTATCCAGAGTCGAGACAGAAAACGTTACTAATAAACCGTGAATAAGCGATGGATATATAAACAGGCTGTAACTATACAATGGGAATTACTTTGCAGTAGTTATATACACGAAACCCCTTGTTTAAGCGTTGTATATAGAGAAAAAATGGCCGCCCCTCTAACAGCTGTTCACATCGACTGTCATTTTATGATGATGGTTGCCTAGTAACCACAGAAGAACAAACCAAAGAGCACAAAATAATTAGAATAATATTGCTGTAGCTTGTACTCTTTGACCAAAATGTAGTGTGGTAATCGATTAGAGCCAGTTGTGCTATCGATACTTAACACGCCACACTAGAGCGCTCTACCGAATGCAATAGAGAACCTCAGATATTCTATTACCTTTCGTAACGAAGTAATGACGAAACTATGACGTAGCTGTGTAAGAGTTATACTGTTATACACGACGTATGTAGTGATTATTAGTAAGGAATTTACACACGACTTATAAACGAGCTACTCATTGTATAAGTATAAGACAGTTAAACGTCTGTATTTAGAGTTTTTATTAGTAAGACCGTGAATAAATACTTTTACAGGCGCCAACACTTTCTGCCCACTTCCCACACAAAATTAATAGAGGGACATCGCCCCTCCAAATAATTCCAAAAGAAATTCTACGTGTAAAAAAAGGAGCAATTAATTTGTTTAAAGGTGAACTTGGACATAAGCCAAAAATGTTTATTTCAAATCTATAGAGAAGCCCAGTAATCGCAATTACCACGTTAGTTGTGCAACAAACAATGCCCTCTCTCTTTCTTTCCTCAACAGTGACTCCACTTCTTTGTCTATGACCCACACGTTTTTCAGTTCAGTTCAAATCTGGTAACTACCACGATGGAATAGTAACGGTCATAAATATTAGTAAACGGAAATAATAATAGGGAATTAACAGTTCGATTAAATGTATTAAATGTACCCGACTGTATTTTTGCTTAATATCACTTAACAGATTATTATTATTATTATTATTATTATTATTATTATTATTATATATTTATTCCTCTTTTAGCCCACATATTTAATATTAGTTTGAAAAATGGTGAATTTCCCTCACTATGGAAACAAGCTGCAATTATTCCTATATTTAAAAACGGAAAAAGAAATGATGTCAGAAACTACAGACCTATCTCGATCCTAAATAACTTTTAAAAAATTTTTGAAACCATTATTCACAGACATATATCGTCTTATGTGAAAACAAGCTCAATTTTTCACAACATGGATTTACTAAAACTAAATCCACTGTCACTAACCTGGTCACATATCTAAATCAAATTGTACCAATAATTGAAACGCAGGGACAAACTGATTCAATATATTTTGATTTCAGCAAAGCTTTTGATGTAGTTCCGCACTATATCCTTCTTCATAAGTTAGGAAATATTGGCCTTTCTGTAAGCTACGTAAAGTGGTTCGAAAATTATTTAAGTAATAGAGTTTCATGTGTAAGACTGTTTAATATGCACTCTTATTCTTATAATATAAATTGCGGAGTCCCGCAGGGATCTACTTTAGGACCTCTCCTATTTATTATATTCATAGATGATATATGTAAAAGAATAAGTTCTGACTGTTTATTATTTGCAGACGATTTAAAAATTTTTCGTACAATCAAAAGTAGTACTGACTGTCAATCACTTCAATGTGACATTAATTCAGTCGCTAAATGGTCGGAAGAAAATGGTATGAAAATTAACGTATCCAAAACTAATGTAATAACCTTTTCTAGACAAACTTCTTCACTGAAATTTAATTATTATCTAAATAATGTACTAATTAACAGAACGGATTGCGTAAAAGATTTGGGAATATTCTTTGACAGTAAATTGTATTTTCATAGTCACGATGATTACATTTACAATCACGCAATCAGAATGCTAGGAATAATACGGTCAATAACTTATTCTTTTTCCACGCCCGATTCTCTTTTAATGCTATACTATACATTGGTGCGATCGAAACTCGAATATGCATCTGTAGTTTGGAACTCGATTACAACTACAGACTCGGCTAAATTAGAAAATATACAAAGAAAATTTATATCCTTATGTTCATTCAGATTTCTGCCCATTAATTCCGGGTATAGTTATGAGAGAAAATGTAAATATTTTAATTGTCAAAATCTATATGCTAGACGCCATGAGCTAGATTATCTGTTCTTTTGTAAAGTCCTCAAAGGTGATATATCCTGTGACTCTTTCTTAAACAATATTACCTTACGTATTCCAATAAAAGATATGAGAGCCCACAAACTTTTCTATATTAGAAATTCGAAATTTCTTTCACCAGTCTCCAGATGCATTAAAAATGCCAACATGCATGGCTGCGAATTCGATCCCTTCAATGTATAGACTTTGTTTGCTCTTGGCAACGATTTATCATTTTTGTATTCTTTTAGGCATTATACTCAATTAACATTGTCTCATAGTATTCTTAGTTATCCATTCATCGTCATTATTGTAATTGTAATTATATTTATGTGTAATAATTATTTTTGTATTATGTTTTTGTTATATTTGTGCTGAACTGTAATTGGCCTCTGGCTGTTGTACAGCACATTAAATAAATAAATAAATAAATAAATAAAATTATTATTATTATTATTATTATTATTATTATTATTATTATTATCCTAAGCAAGTGAATAACTTTAGTTTTGAATTAAATGTTTAACCTGTTATAACTATGAGACGGTGCAAATAAAGAAATATGACAAGGGACTTTCATGCTCTGAATATAGCTCTGATGTACTCCTCACCGGTAGGAGATTTTATTTTAAATTATCACCCTGTATATTGCAATTATTTTTTATTTAAGTGATGAAAGAGGCCTCTGAACAAAATAGCAATACTGGGGATTTTACTTATCTAGTATATGGAGGATATCCCGAGAGAAGAGGAGCATTATTGTTACTATCTAGTTTGTATCTACAGGGTGTCTACCGAAAATGTGAAACAAAAATTAGTTACTTTTAGTTACCACAACATAATAATTACTCACAAGCATGATGAAAAAACATTAGTCACATTTCAGTCATCTTAAAATCTGTCATCAAACTTGCTTCTAAGTTCTCTGATCTTCATTTTAATGGATGCTCTCCCAAATTCACTTCCAGCATTCTGGACTGTAGTAGACTCGCATATGTAATCACTAGACCTCGACTTTAAGTTAATGCCTATTTTTTTCTGTAGGAATAAATTAAAACTAGTTAAATATCTTCATATTTTGTATAAAATACAATACATTTTTAAATTTTCGTGTAGCAGTAAAAGAGAAAGTTTTGAATGTCATGGGGTGGATTTGGTTCAAATATTCTGTAATAGTTTGGTTGTAGGAATGAAGAAACTTCTGGAAGGTGTCTGGTTTTGTTGAGCACTTGAGCAGACAGTATGAATGTGATGAATCGGGTGGATGTAGTTCTCCCGAAAGAAATCAGCATTGTAAATACTGATAGATTTAAAATGCATCTCTTGCTTCGGTGTCATTGGGATTTTTTTTTTCGCTCATAAAATGGTTCTGTTTAAGAAAAGGCAAAGTTTCACAATATAAAATCAGAGAAAAACGTTGTTATGTATTGCAAAGCCTATTATGAGTAATGTGTTAATTGTAAATTCATCGGTAAATTAATTAATTTAAATGTAATATGAACACTTATGTATTAGCAGCTTTAGAGCAATGAGGCCGAAGAATTCATTAAAAATTACGTACCGGTATTCACAATTTAAGCCTTAACAAAAGTAAAGTTTCTAACGGCAATATTTTTTTTACTGTTTTTGTCACTGTATACCGTAATGCTCATGGGTGGGCAACTCGTACTCCCAAGCACACACCGAGGCAGCCGCTGCAGTTACAAGCTGCCAATCACTGTAGACGCGAGCGAACCAACAACCACTCGTGTTGCAAGGCCCTCGTACACTGCAGCTAGCACAGAGTTCGTTCTACCTGACTGAGTTTGTTCACAGTTTGAGAGCACGAGTTGCCCACCCATGGTAATGCTTAATACTCAGAAGCTACGGGGATTTCACCAAATTCAGAACTCCGTAATTTGACACAGAATTTTAAAAAGAGAAAAATTTCTGACATGACCATCACGAAAACGAGTAGCACAACGAGAAAATGTATTACTGTCCACTGTAAGTTCACCACAAACTTCACTCAAAGCACTGTGGAAATGTGGATTTCTGTGAGATGGTTTTGCCACAAGCAGATTCGATCTTTGGTCTTCAATAGTCACAGTACACGAGACACATGCAGGCTCCATTTCTAGCTCTCGTTGCCTAAACACAGAGTATGCTATGGAGGAAACGAACTCACGTGCTTCTTCCTCAATCCTTCAACTGCAACTGACGTAATTTTTATTTGTGTTGCGTCTTTCAATTCACAGTTCTGTCAACTTCTGCATTATTTATGAAATGAGCCTAATTCAAGGCGTTTCCACTTACCAGTGGTTGCTGCTCATGCACTAATTCTTCCTCTCGACAGAAGGCAGCTCAGTCAGGCTGTTGGGATGTTATCGGATAGATGGCAGATCTGTAGCAAAAAGAAAGATGGAACTGTGTAATAATGAAGGGTTACAAGAAGACAATACTGCAGTGAATTCACATGGATAGTTTTCCATCCACGTAGTTGGAATAAGAACATTTATTGGTGACAAAGTTCTGTCGAAGACCCAGTACCTGGGAGTAATGGATAAATAAATATTCAGCCTCACATTGGTTCAGTTCTTTCGGCTTCTCCACTTTTTCGTCTCCGCTCGTTCAGTCACATTTTCCTGAAAGAGTTTCTCAAACGTTCAGTAGTCTTAATGTTTCAGCCACTACCTTAACCTCTCGACATTGGAGAATACGAAATCTATAACTTTTCTTAATCCACAGAACTACCGAAAGAATGTACTGACCTTCAGTTTTCAGCTGTTTTCAAACCCTACAACACTCTGTTTTCTTTATACAGAAGAAAACTTCTCGCTGTTGAGTTTAAACTTTAGGGTGAACCTTGTCAATCAGTAACAAAAAGAGTTGGGGTGTGCTACTTACTACAACACGTTAACGTTCTTTGTTATCCTACTTCAGTGTAGGTCTGCCTGTAACCTAATTAAATTCAGTTTTTAAATACCGTAAAATGGGGTAACTTTGCACCATTTTCTAGTTAAGAAATTGTTTTCAGTCTGTATGTAGCCTTTAAATGTCCAATTTTGAGATGGGCATTTATTTTATACGTTGTATGGGTATGCGAGAATGTATTTAGCCAGTCATATCTTCGAAAATAAATGTCTTTTGAAATTTATAATCTGCCAAAAATTGGTGTAAAGTTACCCATAGTTGGGAGTTACTTTGCACCGCCAGAGTTTTAAGAGGGGTGGTGCAAAGTTTGCCACTTCTGGTGTTACATTGCACCATACACGTGTTAAACAATGAAAATATAATGTATCAGGAACAGAAAAAATGAAAACACAGATTCAAAAACAGCAACAAATAGTAACACGGACAAAACGTTTTGAAAAAACTACACAGAATTTCAATGTGAGTGATCACATTCTTCTAAAATGTTGTTTCAAAAATATTTTCAGTTCTTTCGAATGACAAGTCGAGATAACAGCACGTGAATAACTGTAAAAAATTATACGTAGGCTATTATTTTGTGTCAAGTTCTGCAATGAAAGTAAGCAAGTCCTCTTTTGATACTTTCTTGGGTGGATTTACTCTCCCAATGACATCCTCCCATTCATATTCCATAACATACTCCCTTTCAGTTCATTTGCAGGATTTGAATGATTTTGTCTCTGCCTTGATGACAGCACTGTTTGTTTTATTCCCTGGTACCTGTCCAAGCCGAACTAATTGCTGACACCTTTTGGAGCACTTCATTTGGAACTTTGTCCCTCATTGATAAGCCTAGTATCCTTCTCAACATTTTCCTTTGGAATATTTGGAGATTGTTACCAAGTTTGGCAGTTAGAGACCATGTACGACTTTAATATGTAATAAAAAGAAAAACAAATTGAAGTAATTTAGTTGTAATACAAAGTGTGAATTATAGTAAGCATTTTTAAACTTCATGGAAGGTCCTCAAATGAAAATAATGCAATTAAAATTTAAAAAATCTTCATTTGTGTTATGGTGCAAAGTAACCAATTTAGCCTCAAATTAACCTTGATTAGAAAATTATTCTGTAACACCATTTGCCTACAAAACAGCTGCAAAAGCGAAACTAGAAAGTCTAAATTGATAAATAAGGAACAAATAAACGTATAACTTATCTTGAGATTGTGCACAACATCTGTAATGAAAGGTAATTAATTTGATCTATATTTCAATCAAATTATACACACGTTCTGTTGTTAAGGTATAGAAATAATATAAACAAATTCTATGACCACGAACAGTGGAAAAATACTGTACACATATACCATCTATTGGTGGCAGTGGTGAACAGATAAATTTGGTTCACGTAAACACCCCTTACTTACTTACTTACTGGCTTTTAAGGAACCCGGAGGTTCATTGCCGCCCTCACATAAGCCCGCCATTGGTCCCTATCCTGAGCAAGATTAATCCAGTCTCTATCATCATATCCCACCTCCCTCAAATCCATTTTAATATTATCTTCCCATCTACGTCACGGCCTCCCCAATGGTCTTTTTCCCTCTGGCCACCCAACTAACACTCTGTATGCATTTCTGGATTCGCCCATACGTGCTACATGCCCTGCCCATCTCAAACGTCTGGATTTAATGTTCCTAATTATGTCAGGTGAAGGATACAATGCGTGCAGTTCTGCGTTGTGTAACTTTCTCCATTCTCCTGTAACTTCATCCCTCTTAACCCCAAATATTTTCCTAAGAACCTTATTCTCAAAAATCCTCAATCTCTGTTCCTCTCTCAAAGTGAGAGTCCAAGTTTCACAACCATACAGAACAACCGGTAATATAACTGTTTTATAAATTATAACTTCCAGACTTTTTGACAGCAGGCTAGGTGACAAAAGCTTCTCAACCGAATAATAACAGGCATTTCCCATATTTATTCTGCGTTTAATTTCCTCCCGAGTGTCATTTATATTTGTTACTCTTGCTCCAAGATACCTGAATTTTTCCACCTCTTCGAAGGATAAATCTCCAACTTTTATAGTTCCATTTCGTACATAATACGAGACATAATCATATACTTAGTCTTTTCGGGATTTACTTCCAACCCTATCCTCTAACTTGCTTGAAGTAAAATTCCCGTGTTTTCCCTAATCGTATGTGGATTTTCTCCTAACATATTCACGTCATCCGCATAGACAAGAAGCTGATGTAACCCGTTCAATTCCAAACCCTCTGTAAACACCCCTAGACCTATATAAAAAGTTTTTCATAGATGGTGCAAAGTTACCCATTTTATGATACGTCATTTACATTGCTTTTCATTCAAAATGTTTAAAGTGGTCATTGGTGTGCTGGTATTGGTTGCTTAGTAATTACTTTCTATTTAGTAGGCAATAGAGGGCATTACATAAACTATGATACCAAGAAAGTCGTGTGCTATGTTTATTTATTATTTCAAGAGCGAATATTACAGTGCATGGAATGGAAGACAATTTCTGTTAGTTATATTTTGGAGAGAACACTTTAAGCGATGGGTGTGTCTAAAAGTAAGGTACATAGTTACATGAAGGAAGATGAGTCGGGAGAAGAGCTTAAAAGGCATTCCAAAAAACGCGTTCGTGACTCTCCTGTTACAATATTGGACACATTCAATCCGAAAGCTTTAAGACGGACAATGCTTGCTTTATATAAAGAAGTCTTATATCAAGTTTAGACGATAGCTTTTCGTCCTGCAAAGGGATTTTACAATATTACGTTTGTTCGGATCAAATTTCTGCACATTTAAAGGACAAAACTAACATTCTTTTAATCATTTATTAGCATAATACACTACTCTCTTAAATTGACTGAGCATATTGGGAATTAAATCAATGACTTTCCCAAAACACGCTGTGAAATGTTACATATAAAACATTTTTATATCTCTAAATGGAAGCAAAAACGAGCAAATTTGTATGAAATTTTTTTGTTTGGAATATCTCAAAGAGTAACACCCTGAAATTAATGACATTACTTACGATATATAGCCTATATATATATATATATATATATATATATAATGCGAGTTAGGTGATTGGTTACTATCTTTATTTTAATTGTCTTGATCCGCTTTATCACGGCCTTTATTGGACGGTATTTTTCGTACATGCTGTATGTGTGTGTGTGTGTGTGTGTGTATATATATATATATATATATATATATATATATATATACTTACTGGCTTTTAAGGAACCCGCAGGTTCATTGCCGGCCTCTCATAAGCCCGCCATTGGTCCCTATCCTGAGCAAGATTAATCCAGTTTCTATCATTATATCCCACCTCCCTCAAATCCATTTTAATATCTTCCCATCTACGTCTCGGCCCTGTATATATATATATTTATTAATTAATTTATTTATTATTTATTATTTATTTATTTTATTTATTTATTTTATTTATTTATTCATTTATTCATTCATTCATTCATTCATTTATTTATTTATTTCATTTATTTCGTTATTTATTTACTTATTTATTTAATGAATTAATCTATTTATTTATTTATTTAGTAGTAGTAGGGTTTAAGAAGGGCGCGTCAGCTACGATGGCTATTTGCGCCCTTATCTAAAATTCTTAATATAACAAAGACATAAATAATATAACAATCACATTGCTAAAATAACTAAAAATCGTTGTCACGGTTAAACGAGGCACACAAATGCAGTATACATAAGGTGATTTCTACATATTCATAAAAGTGAGCAATTCTACGTCCCTAGGTGGTACTGTATACAAGACGAACAAATAAAATAATAAAACTAAGGCCACCAGAGGTAAATTGTGAATCATATTTTAAAAACAATAAAATATTATAAAATGTTCGGATGTATCAAGTCCGAATTATTTATTTATTTATTTATTTATTTATTTATTTATTTATTTATTTATTTATTTATTTATTTATTTATTTACTTATTTTGCAACTGTCCGAAGACAGATCATAATCTCAGAAGTAATACCAATAAGGCACCACTTATGAGGTAATTAGGCCTGGAAATATACGTTATAGTATATTTAAATGTGATGGAATGAAAGTCTACAATATATTAAAACAATCAGTCTTGGACATTTAAAAGGACTTCCGGAACGAACTCGCTTTGCTAAATTTAATTAACTACTTTTTAAGGGGGATGAAGTCACAGGAGAATGGAGAAAGTTGCACAACACAGAACTGCACGCATTGTATTCTTCACCTGACATAATTAGGAACATTAAATCCAGACGTTTGAGATGGGCAGGGCATGTAGCACGCATGGGCGAATTCAGAAATGCATATAGAGTGTTAGTTGGAAGGCCGGAGGGAAAAAGACCTTTGGGGAGGCCGAGACGTAGATGGGAAGATAATATTAAAATGGATTTGATGGAGGTGGGATATGATGACAGAGACTGGATTAATCTTGCTCAGCATAGGGGCCAATGGCGGGCTTATGTGAGGGCGGCAATGAACCTCCGGATTCCTTAAAAGCCAGTAAGTAAATAAGTAATAAAATTGGTATTGTCACGTGTTACTAGTTGAATGAAATAAAATCGCTTCAAAAGAAAGAGAATTTATTCTTTTCTCTTATTTATTTTTCACTGAAAATCGGGACATTTATGCGTCCTTAGCATTATTTTCGGGAATGGGACGCAAACATCGATTTCGGTACAGTTCTGGAAATCGGGCACTATGACAACCCTACTCATTTCAAACCGTTTACAGTCTCCTAGCAATCTCTGTATGCTCCTTTTCATTTCTTCGTTACTTTCAGATATTATTTTTCTCTTTTCTTTTCTTATGTATTTATTTCTTCAAAATTATCCAATTTTCACAATCTCTTTTTCTTTATTTTTCTGCCATTTCTGTCCCGTCCTTACTTCCATCCTGTTCCTCCACTCTCTCTCTCTCTCTCTCTCCCTCTCTCTCTCTCTCTCTTCCCTCTTTCTTGCAGACGCAGGCGTGCTTCTTAGTCTCTTCATAACAAAATGACATCAAACTAAAATTCATCATCACAGAACGCTTCTTGCACAACGCCAGCAGCCTGCGGACCACGGTGTGGCTAACAATGTTGAAATTAACAACAGTTGTTGTCTTGGCACCCTCGCCGTGTGGGTCACCTCGCATATGGCCGACTCACGACCGGACCGGTGCTGCCACCACGAGTTATGCGGCCCCCGCGGGCAACTCGAGAAGTCTTTCGGGAAAAAAAAAGAAAGAAAATATAAAATGCGTCGTGGATAAAAATCAGGATGGCCGTCGGGCATCGAGCCGGGCGCTCTGAGATGCGGAGCAGCTGTCGCAGGATTCCTCCAGGATGCAGCGCTCATTTGCATAGAATATAAATTACGAAATGTGGAAACTGCAAACAAAAAGGCTCAAATCTGTGAGGGCCGCCCCTTCGCGTCCCAGTGACGGAACTGGACGTTCCTATCGTCAGGGAAGGCCAGAAGAGGAGAAACGCGACGGCGAGGTTAAAGGCGAAGAGGGGGATGTAGAAAAAGAAAAGAGGAGAACAGTTCCACTGTCAATGTGGACTCTACTAACTTCAGAACTACCAAATTTTGTAGATATCTACTCAAATATAAGCAGGAAACACACCGCCACTCGGTAACAAATCATGATTAAAGGCTGATCCACAATAAACCGGGAACGGATACGACAACGAAAATATTGTTAAATAAATGTAAGGTAGGTGTCCCTGATATGGCCAAGCTAAGGTTTGAGAATTTTTCTAGCCGCTATTTTGAAAAAAATGCAAACCACTTTTTTCTCACTTGTTCTCAGTCTAATGGACTTTCTTAAAACAATTTCCTTTCCCCATAAAAACAGCTTTAATTGCCCAAAAAGTCCCAAATTCCAAAAGTCTACCTAGTGGCCATATCAGGAACATGTGCACATGATATGGCCACACTTGTTTCATGTTCTACAAATCGTGATTGTTTTCAGTTTGATAGCGCAGTTGTGCTAAAATTAAATAATTTTGGTGTAAAATGAATAAACATGACACTTAATAATCTTTTTTAGGCCTATAATTCAAAAGTATGGTCAAAACAAGTTTTTCCATTAAAAATTAAGTTGTTTTTCTTAAAATACAAAATTTTTGCGTAATCCCAGCTATAAGGCATGTAAATTTGTCAGGTGAAAAAATAAAAGTGAAATGAACTTGATATGGCCATGGTGCATTTGATATGGCCATATCAGGAGCAGGTAAGCTTTCACGAAAATCGTTTGATTATGAACAACTCGTAAATGATACGCTATCAACGACAACAACAATCAACAGAACATTAAAAACTGAATTGAGTACGATGGTTTTCATGAAACAAGTCATTAAAAAACATGCATAAAACGAAGGAGATTTACCAGAGAAAAATAAGAAGAGGTCACATGAAAACCGCAAAACAGGCAACTGACGTCATATTGCTCAACCTGACTGGATGGAAAACGATCAAGTGACATACCAGGATGCCCTTTCACTGGATGCTGCTGCAATTTAACGGATTTTTTGGTTAACTAACTCACAATAGAGGGGTGGCCATATCAGGAACATGGCCATAACAGGAGCACTCACCTTATTTAAATGTGAGCATTCTCAATTAACGAGAAGCTTGCCGGAGCCCGGGAACGAGAACGTCGAGGTTGGCGAACTTTAACCACAGTCTACTATATACAATCACGAAGCTTGAGTTTTGAGGGTGCTAGAAACAATAGACTGTGACGGTACTATTTTGCATTGCCTGTAATGAGGCGATATTAGCGATCCTAGTGGTGAGCAACTATCTAATGTTTGCATATTTACTACATGTTGAGCTTCGCGACTGTTTAGGCTATACTAGACTGTGCTTTAACTTTGCCGTTCTCGTTTCCGATCACAGCCTACTAGATTCATTCTGTTGTCATCAAAAAGCTATTTGGTTGTCGTAGGATATTTTGTAGCAAGGAGGCCGCGACATAATTTCTTCTTCACCCATCGTTTGTAACTAACTCAGAAATTCAGTAGAATCACTTTCAATATTTTATACTACGTGTAGGCCTATACAGGGTGCTCTAAAATTCCTAGGACTTGTTAAGGGGACTGAGTAGGTAATATTTTGAATTGGAACCCATGTCCGGAAACGTACCGTTTCCGTACTACAGCCGTTTGAAAACATGTTTTTAACGCGACCACTTTTACAAGTAATTTATTTTATTATGAGGCGTGACCCAGTACATTACTTGTTTTACAATTCAACTCATTAATAATCAAAGAAACAAAATGGAAACTGAATCATTTGTCACAAACACTTTTGTTAACAGTTCAAATTAAACTGTTTTTGTCCTTTTCAAATTATGGTTAACACTCAAATCGACTACAAATGCGGTTCGATGTGGCGACCACCAACTTCGTTACACGCATTGTACCTACGAATGATGTTTTGTTAAACGCGCTCTATCACACCTGGTGTATCTGCAATTTCTCCTGCAGCGACCACAACTCGTTCCACCAGATCTTCTGTTGTCTCTACAGGAGTCTCATAAACAAAACTCTTCATACCAGAGGAAAAAGTCCAATGGAGTCAAATCCGGTGATCGTGGAGGCCATGCAATTGTACCACCTCGGCCTATCCATCTTTATTCGAATCGTCGGTCCAGATGTTCCCGAACAGCAAGTGAAAAGTGAGGAGGCGCGCCGTTATGCTGAACCGAGAGGTAGGATAAACGTCAATTGACATCACATGATCTGACGTAAGCACCCCTCGTCTTGTAACGCTGCAGGCGGACGAATCTCGAAGCTATTACTTGTTGAGACACGTGACATACGTTCAGGCAGTGCTTGCTTTCAAACGGCTGTAGCACAGAAACGGTACGTTTCCGGACATGAGTTTCAATTCAAAATATTATCTACTCAGTCCCCTTAACAAGTCCTAGAAGTTTGTATATGACACTTCTACCATCTGAATTGAATTCTTAAATATTCCGTGCCATAAATTTTGAAGATGGTTAATCTGTGTTCATGTTGTTTAAAATTCATGTTCTGGGAATAATAAGTTAATTAAGTAGTAAAATATCGCTGCAATCGAAAAGTGTTGGGAATAAATTTGAATAAGGAACAAAAAAAAAAGTTTCCTTCCCAGGCAGGATTCGAACCACGAATGCCTTAGTTACCAGTCTATCGTGCTCTGAGTGAACAAGGCTCTGAAATCAGCTACAAGGATCGGTCCGGGTTTTTTTTGCCACTGCTGTAATTTAGTCAAATGTTGTACCTGCTGTAAACATACACTGTAGTAATTGTAACATTACAACAAGTTTCAGTTGGTATTTTCCTGACATTAAGGCGTGTTTTACGTTTTAAAAAAGCTTACATATTTTATACGTGCTTTATGTTTCAAATGAATACAAAGATTCGGTTTTGTTACTGGAAACAGTGGACCTAGTCTTCACTTTTGTAACAATAGTAGACATCAGTATAATATGACACAAAACTGGGAAGTGCTTTTTACAAAATCGAGGAAAAGTTTGAAAAACGAGCAGAGCGAGTTTTTCAATTTCCGAGATTTTGTAATGCACTTCACAAACGTGTATTGTACAACATTTTTTTCACGATCATATTTTTAAAATTGCAAATAAAATGTATTTTGTGCGAGATCGTGCGTATTTGCTTGGTTTTCGCATAAAATCAATCCGCGGAAAGTCTAAAATTCCACATTCAGTATTCCCAACCGAACACACATAACAATTTCCCTCTTCTTACCGCTTAAGTGACATATTGATTTTACTGCTTTAGGCTTTTAACAAATTATTTTTAGAGACGTTCAATATAGTAATAATTATAAATTGGAAACTTACCACTGCAATTTCACCTAAATTGCACTGTTAATTATTGTTTTTAAATATTTGCAAAAATTAAGTAAACTCTACAACTCCACTAAAGTTACTGCATTCGTGATGCATGTAACATTAAGGAAGCCGTTTGTTTTAAGCTCGCATTTATAGACTGGGGGGAAAAAAAAAGACAGACGTATATCACGGCCTGTTGGAGTATAGTAAACACAGAAAACATTTTAAAGCAACAATGTTGAAGATAGATATTTTTGTTTTGCAAATTTGCCGTCATTGAACAGAAACCAAGATGGAGATTTCATTGAAACTAATTAGAAATTCCTCTTTCAGGTATGTAATAAACGATCTTCGCACAAAATAATGTACGATACACGAGCGATATGTTTTCTTTCAATTCTCGGAAATTAAAAATGCTCAACTACGTTTCGCTTTTTCAAACTTTTCCTCGAACATGAAAACTTCAACATACCGCTCTTGTAACGCATATTACTACTGTATTGAAAATTTAGAGCAATATTATTCCAAAGCCTTCGCAAAACTGCATTGCATGGTCTCTCCGTCACTGGCAGTACACGGCACATAGATATAATAGCTTTCAAGGAATCTACAAGATCTGGATTCATAATTGATCCCACTGTGCGTTTCGAAACGAATGAGGAACAGTCAGCAGAAGTGGATAAGCAAAAAGAAAATTTCTACAATCCTACCATTCCATATTACCTCCAAAAGTACCAGTTACAAGAGCTTAAAGTAATCGGACTTCTGGTTGGAGCAAGAGGTACCGCTACTCTCTTCATGAAAGATGTGTTTAAGAGGCTTGGAATACCTACATCTATTACGCCGGTTGTAACCTTAGCTGCATTGAAAGGATCAATTGCTCTCCTGAAGCATCACCTACAGTATATTCGAAATGAAACCAAGTTCATTGGCATTTTTACTTTTTTGTAACACTTGCCTCTCTAAAACTAGGTATATTTCCACCAATCACAAAATGTATTTGCAGCTATGTACTTGTAGGAGTTTCATTGTCAAAACAAAATTAATGGTTCACTGAACTTGCAAACATTTCTGTGGTTAAGTACTCTTTGTCCCTTATGGCAGCCCACGAATAGTGACAAGATTTCTAAATTCTCTAAATTTATGTTATGAAGAATGGTTTCCCTAGCAACAAGTTTCTGTGAGGCAATTCTAACTTTCAAGGCCTAACAACAATAGTTGTGAATACAACAAAAACACGATCGTGCAAAAATGTATAGGACTATTACATTGCTAAGAGAAGATTAGTAATGTTTTGCTTTGTGTAAAACAACAGACAACTACTAAAAGTTTAAAGAAACTTGGAACTTAGGGTAAAGGATCCTCAAATTTTGTTCCTACATTTGAAAAATAAAAGGTGGCAATACTGCGCCGTACCAACCACTCGGTAACAGCGGATTGTGATGCTGTCCTGACTAACAGGTCACGAGGTGACGACCTTGCAAACAAGTTCGGGCTTGGAGTCGAAACCATTAGGACCGATTTAATTTACATTGAATATTGAAGGAAGGGCACGGCGATCCAGGATGCTTGGGATGTGGCAGAGTTGTGAACGATTGGCTCCGTGGAATTAGTATTGCCTGTAAGTCGCGGTATTACGAAAGTGTCAACTGTATGTAATGTCATTAATGTCAGGGGGTTATTCTTTGGTATATTTTAAAGACAATTAATGAATAAATGAACGAATCTAGAAAAGGACTCCATCCCCAAACGACAGTTTCTTCTGTTACGTGGGATCACAGTAGGTTACAACTTTTCATTTAGTCTATGTCTCTCCTTTGAGCAACAATCTAAGAATTCCTTTTGTATTGTATTGTATTGTATTGTATTGTATTGTATTGTATTTATTAACATTCCACGGTATTCATACATTGCTTACAGCTAGAATATGTAACAAGCAAAAAAAAAAAAAAAACAGCTAGAATATGGAAAAGGTAAAAAAAAAAAACAGAATATGGAACAAGTAAAAAATAAAAACAGCTAGAATATGGAACAAGTCAAAAAACTTAATACTATTACAAAGTCTTAATTTATAGTCACAGTCTAGATGAAATATATACAGACGAGATTTACAATATAGTCTACTAGTACAACACAAAGTTTTAGTATCAATTTCATGAAGTGTTATTGAATGTCATGAATTCACCTACAGAATAGAAGGCGTGAGAAATTAGGTACTTCTTTAATTTGGCCCTAAATAATCTTATGTTTTGAGTTTCATTTTTTATATCGATAGGGAGGCTATTAAAATTTTTTTACTGCCATATAACGCACTCCTTTTTGATAGCACGATAGACTTGCCGATGGAGTATGAAAGTCATTTTTTGACGTGTATTTATGCTATGAACTGTTGAATTAGTTACAAAGTTTTCACGATTACATACGAGGAAGATTATTAATGAAAAGATATACTGACAAGCCTTGGGCATTATTTGTAGTTTTTTGAAAATAGCTCTACACGATTCCCTAGATTTGGCACCTACTATTATTCTAATTACTCTTTTTTGTAATAGAAATATATTGTTACTATCTGTGGAATTTCCCCAGAATATTATTCCAAAACTCATTACCGAGTGGAAGTATGCAAAGTATATTGTTTTTAAGGTATTGATATTTACTATCTTTTGCATAGATCTAATAGCAAAACAAGCTGAATTTAGTTTGGGGGTAATTTCTTTAATATGATTTTTCCAATTTAACACATTAATTCATTCATTCATGCATTCATATATAGTTTTTTCCCGAGGACAGGTCTTTCACTGCAAACTCAGCATTCTCCAATCTTTCCTATTTCCTACTTTCCTCTTAATTTCCGCACAGGCTATCAGTTTTTATATCTTCCTCTGTCCAGAACTCTTCTCCCGTTCACCAATCCTTCCAGTGCATCCTTCAGTGGGCAAATTATTTTCAGCCAGCGACTCAACCAATTCCTTTTTCTCTTCCTGACCAGTTTCAGGCCCATTCTTTCTTCACCTATTCCGGTTCAAGAAAATAAATTTTAAAAAGAAATTTCTTCTTCTTCTTCTCCTTCACGGTTTTTAGGCCATTTTAGCCTGTTCCGGCTCCAAAATCTTATTGTGTCCATCTCTTCTTTGGTCGTCCTGGGTTTCTACGTCCTTGGGGTCTGTAGTTGTATGATGCTTAGGGTATCCTGTTCACTGACATTCTTTCCAAGTGTTGTTTCCAATTGGTTCTATATTCTGTTATTGTTTTATTTAATTATTTTATTTTTAACTCTTGTCTTATTTCATTGTTTGATTTTTAATCCAGTCTTGTGTATCCTGCTATAGGTCTGAAAAATTTCATTTCAGGAAATGTAATTACTAATATCACAGACAACTGAATAACCATGTGTCATTTAATGACATCGATTGTTCTATTTTCGTTTCGATTCTTTTTCGCCTTCACCCCGCTGCCACACTTTCAAGAGGTTTCTTCCTGGTGGCGGAGGCAGTCGTAGTGGAGCAGTGGTGTAAAGTGGAGGCCAATCAAGAAGCCGAGAGCGACGAACGCAAATTATGCACAATTAATAAAATATCGATACTCGCCGTGGGTCGCAAGTTAAATTGTATCCGCGGGACAACCCACGCTACCCCGGGCAGGGCCGATAATTATAAAAACCACAGAAATAACGCAAATTATGTAGTCGGCGTATTAATTACGGCCCCCGGTGCAACGGGTTGGTCTTTCATGCTGATTTTTTTCCGGTGACATATTTCGAAATTATTAACTGCTGTACAGGTCAGTCCGCAGATGAACGAAGACTCGGAACATGGCGTTAAGCAGCGCCCACGTTATAGCTCTGACAAATGCTGTATGTAGTGAGTTTTCATTCAACTGATATTTTGGAACTTCGATTTCTCATAGTGTGGACTATGCGTCCGAGGTCCAGCTGCAACAATCGACAACTCAGCGCCTTCGGTTGGTTGCCCCGCACTACTTATGACGAAGTATATCAACATCGGTTAAAAACGCAGTAACGTAGATTATGAAACGACGGTTAAACAGTAACAGTGGTTAAAATGTAATTTGTGTGCACCATTCATAATCACCGATTACTTAAACATGGCTAGCTGACACCTCATTTAACCAGAGTAAAGTCTATGCTGGTGTACTGTTTCTACAAAATGGCTAAAGGAAAGCATCCATACCGCTGTAAAGATAATAGTCAACATCTAAAAATGACTGCGCTCACTCCGTTCTACATCGAAATGAACGTGTCCTACATTTTCGCTTTGCATTTGTTTGCCTTTGGGCGCTGTTATATTTGCGAGTTGCATTTCTTTGCTGTTAGGTTAAAATCGTACAAAATAGAAAATTGAATGCAAAAATGATTATATCCCAATGTGTGGTTGAAGTGTCGCTAGACTTAATTACTAGAATTTAAATATATTATATAAAAAGATGGAATATATATAAAGGAAAAGGATGCAGAATATTAATAGGAATGTGTATACGATCAAGCACCTCATTTACATGAGGGAACTGTTCATTATCCTAAGATCCATAAATAACCTCTCTTTGTTCAGCCAGTGACATAGAGAAAGAGATATTCGAGAATTGCCTCTTAAAATACAGAAAATATCAGTTACATAGAATCGTAATATAAGCAGCCGAACCATAGGAGAAATATGACTTTTTGTGTTATTTCAAGTGATCCATTTGTAGATTTTGATAAACGAAATCCCTCCTGAAATTTTCTGTCACCTAATTCCTCGTAAGAATTCTCTCTTTCCACTAAAGAAACTTCACGCTCACGCTCTATCCAAGTAATTCAAGTACTGTATAATAATAATCGTCTTTGAAATAAACATCTGTGGCTCTGGCCGCCATTTTGCTTTACTTGCTCTACTAATCACTGGTTATCTTTTTTAACCGCTCGAATATGGCTGGTTAGAGATTACTGTGGTTAACCTCCTATTTAAGTCGTAACCGAGGTAGATCCACTGTAAAAATGCTTAACCGGAGGTTAGGTGACAATTTTAACCGGTGGTTACACTAACCAACGTTGATGCACGTGGGCATTAGGGCCGGTATTATAAACGCCTTTTAAACCTTACGTTCAGTGGCGGCTCCTGCGTATTTCTTAAGAGGAGGAAAGGAGGTAACAGCACGCAATGACACCTTCTTGAATGAAACATGCTACAAATTAGCCAACATCCACACATGTAAGACCAGGTAGTGTTGGGGTTGGCCTTCTCTTCTGTATAGCAATAATGTGTTCTTGTAAACTGAATTTCCTAAATGTTTCATAAAATATGTTTTCACTTCCATTCATTGTTGAATAATTGCACAAATTAAAAATTACAAGGAAATTCACCTCGCAGCATTTTTCGAGCACACTACAGCATCACACGTGTTGGAAGAGACTAGCTACTAACATGTAACCGGAACCGCGGAAATGGGAATGGGAAATAATCTGAGGAAAGCGAGAACACTGCACCCACCCACGTGGTCTGTGTTGCCACACGTACATTTTACAAGTTCAGTATCACATGCTTTTGAAGAATATCAGTTCTTGTAAAGTCATACTACCATTATTGTTCAAAGTTAAAAATAATGTAGTTCGGAGTACCTACTTACTTTCAATTTCAAATATATTTGTACAAAACTGAGAACTTGGCTGTTGCCTGTCTAGTACACAATGAACGGAAGTGAATTTCAGGGGCCAAAAGGATCTGCGATACTAACGTAGAACTACTTCCTCTTTGTTTTATATAAACCCGACTTTAACTTTCAAATATCCTTGAAAATTTAAAACCATGAATAGTAGCCTATATAAAGTGCAATGAATAAAATTTTTTATTTATAATTTAAACAAAAAAAGTTTATATGGTGTCTTTCATAGCGCTGCCATGAATAAATATATAATCGTAATATAATATATATTCATAATATATTCATCCATGGCGTTGCGTTAAAACAGTTTTATTGTGTCTCCTCCTAGATGTGTTATAGTCTCGTTGAATGCAGCATCGTTAGATGGCAGCGGTAGCGAGCTTGCTGCACGACCAGTCGGTTTCTATTTGCCGCCCATGCGCTGATTCAGAGGAGGATCTCCTCCCTCTCCGTTCATTTACTCGCTTTAAAACTCTGCTTCTTTCTCTGGCCGCTAGTGCGCTGTTGTCTATGTGTGTTAACTGCAGTAGAGGAGGAATGGAGTGCCTTTCCTCCACACAGACAATCTCGCATCTTTCTCACAGTTTTCTAGCAGCACATGAGTGCGTGTGGTTTAAAACTCGATCAACCGAGTTTTTCTTATAGCTGTGAACTTAAAAATTATCGAATCTTCCTCGAATTTCAAGGCACATATTTTATTTGGTATTTACTTTCAAAAGAAGAAAAATGTGAGGAGGACGTTCCTCCCTTCCCTCCCCGAGAAACCGCCACTGAATAGAAGACATTAATTTTCTTAACCAATTGTTGATAAACAACTTCAACAACTTGAAGAATGTTACAGATTAGTCTTACTGTTTGGAAAATTGGACAAGTTTGTGTAGTTTGTAGAGGTAAGATTCTGGTATACCGATTAGTCTTGATATTATTATTATTATTATTATTATTATTATTATTATTATTATTATTATCATTACTACTACTACTATTCCTACGCCAGTTGCTCGGCTGGTTTTGATTAGAGCTCTCTCTACGGGTCCGCAGCTCATCCATAAAACTTTGTGCGTTTCCTGGGGGTGGACCGCCCGGAGGGACCGGAGTTCCGGGGACTGAAGAGCAGACAGCAGCAGCAGGAACTGCGAGAGGAGCGGAGTCGCCCGCGGCGGCGTCTGCAGATAGCGCGGTGCGCAACCCGTGGCCGTGAGCCCCCTCACCATCCAACATGTTTCTTCTGCAAGCCATATCACTATTAGCCTATTACTTATGTACTTACTGTTTTTAAGGAACCCGGAGGTTCATTGCCGCCCTCACATAAGCCCGCCATTGGTCCCTATCCTGAGCAAGATTAATCCAGTCTCTACCATCATATCCCATCTCCCTCACATCCATTTTAATATTATCTTCCCATCTACGTCTCGGCCTCCCCAAAGGTCTTTTTCCCTCCGGTCTCCCAACTAACACTCTATATTAAAGTTATGTATGGATTTTATAAAAATTGAAAAATTGTAAATTTAAATTTATATACTATAATTGCACAGTAGACATAAGACAAATTGTATTATATAATTATTCATTTCAATTCAGGAATCCGCCCCTGAGCACGAGTTTTACTCTTTCAGGGGCGAGCTAAAGTGTTTCTGTATATATTATATTTTATGTTACAATTATTAGCAAAATAATAAATAAATAAATAAACAAATAAACATGCATGTCCGGATTCGCCCATATGTGGTACATGCCCTGCCCATATCAAACGTCTGGATTTAATGTTCCTAATTATGTCAGGTGAAGAATACAATGCGTGCAGTTCTGCGTTGTGTAACTTTCTCCATTCTTCTGTAACTTCATCCCTCTTAGCCCCGAATATTTTGATAAAAACCTTATTCTCAAACATTCATGTAAATATGCACTTAAAAGTCCACACCTGTGGAGTAACGGTTAGCGCGTCTAGCCGCGAAACTAGGTGGCCCGGGTTCGATTCCCGGTCGGGGCAAGTTACCTGGTTGAGGTTTTTTCCGGGGTTTTCCCTCAACCCAATATGAGCAAATGCTGGGTAACTTTCGGTGTTGGACCCCGGACTCATTTCACCGGCATTATCACCTTCATCTTATTCAGACGCTAATTAACCTAAGCTGTTGATAAAACGTCGTAAAATAGCCTTTTAAAATCAACAAATGCACTTAAAAATGCGGAAATATGCACTCAAAACTGAAGAGCTTATAGCGTGTCACAGTACAGTGTACGGCATTAAGGTCCGACGTTTTTTGAAATGAGACAGCAAGGTTGTATTTTAATGCAGGTTAGCTTAGGTTTGGTTAGGTTAGATTAGGTTAGGTTACGGTGCTTAGCAGCGGGTTAGGACGACCCTTTGCACGTCGGCCATACTGAGACCTGTTGTGCACCCCGAATTTATGGGATGGGTGAGTGTGCACCAGCCCATCGGCCGCATGTGACTCCTCACCTACTCACCCCTACTCCTCGTCCTAACGTCATACCGCCAAGGTGACCATGCAGCACAGGATCCATTCCAACGGCCCTTTCAAGGTGTCGAAGCGCCCTTCGAAGTGCTCTTAAGGAATGAATCCTGGCAGAAATATTGCGAAAGACTAGGAACCAAGGAACGGTTGCGGAGAGGACGTCCCCCACCGTAAGCGACGAAGACATGCGTCTAGAACTTAATATGTCTATTGGATGACATGAGGTGGATGAATGATATGAAATCTAAATTCTTTTTCTACACGTTATTCACGGTTCGAATCTCTGAAACTCGTGACAGCAAAAGTGAATGACAGTGACAGAAAAATTGAATATAAGGTATTCCAGCCAGCAGTATACGTCGACAAGCTCCAGCTCCATACGGCCTGTCAGCCATCTCGTATGTCGTAGTCTGAATCCAACGTTTTCCATGGTCTACCCGGTTGTGACGTTCTCATGAGCGTCGCTAGAAGTGACATACTTAAAATATCTTCAAATAAATGAATAAATTGTGTTAGAACTCTATACTGTCTGTTCTTTACAGGTACCTTCTTATTATGACCGTTATTTATTCAGAATGGAACAAAAATTAATTTGAGGGATTGGAGTTAATTTACGTATTAAGAAATAATATGACAACAGCAAATGACTCGATAAAACACTACCCGATTAAAATCGCTACTATAAGAAACGTTGGAAAGCTGCAAAACATAAATAATCAAAATTACATAACAGATTGACGGCACATGGTTAATATTAAATTATCTGTAGTGTCACGAGAGGTCTGAGATCTGGGAAATCTCAGACCTCGAGTAACATTTATTAGGACTATTTCCTGAATAAAATAAAAATGTAAATAATATATTCCTAAAATTCGATCACAAAATGTTTATAATTGCATATTTACGAATGCTTAACCTATTCAGGCATTGTGAAGTTGAAATAGATGAATAACGATTACTGCAATAAAGAAATTCGACGTTATTATTCAGTAATGCCAATTGCGAAAAGCGAAATACAAGTTTAACAATGTTAATTACATGTAAAGGTATCTCCGTAACATGCCATGAAGGCACTTGACGGGCATGGAGGTAGAGCCCCATGCTTTCCATGACCTCGGCACTAGAATGAGGTGGTGTGGTCGGCACCACGCTCTGACCGCCTTTTACCCCCGGGAAAGACCCGGTACTCAATTTTATAGGAGGCTGAGTGAACCTCGGGGCCGTTCTGAAAGTTTGGCAACGAGAAAAAATCCTGTCACCACCTGGGATCGAACCCCGGACCTTCCAGTCCGTAGCCAGTTGGTTAATTACATGTACTACACTTTTCTCTTATTATTATAACATAAATACATTTTCATTATCTGCTGAAATCATAATTTAATTTACAATTTTATAATATAATTACAGTAACCTGATTAATACATTAATTAAATGAAGAATTGTATAGCAATGCTTATGTATTCACAGCGAGACATATTGCTACACAGTGAAGCCATCTCTGTATAGATAGGCCTAATTAAAACACGAATTATATTACTCCATACAGAAGGCAGTTTGATTTAAGACCTTATGTATATATATTACTATACAAGGTCTTTGGGTTTGATATGCGATGATGTTACATAAATTTGAACATCTGACTTTCTATTAACTGTTTAATTTCATTCACAAAATACAAATTTTATAGGCTACAATTATAGGTTAAGTTACCTGTGGGAGCAGGACCGATGTCAGCTGTCTTATTTCGACCGTTACTCACAATCAGTGCTACACGAAAGCATTTTTTATAGCTCGACAAACGCATTCTCGCTGTAGTGTGTAATGGAACTAAAGCTGCATCTACACAGTTCAATATTCCAGTCGCGTATGCGCGCAATCTGGGAAGAATATTCAAAGAATCAAGTTTAAAAGGTACGTTCAATTAAGATCCATGAAGATTTTGTGTCTACATGGTGCGCCGTTTTGAACGTCGTCTTCACTGCGTCAATATATTAATTCATATTAAATATCAATCTTGCATTCATTGCTTTAAAGTTGAAAGAAAAGTTTAACCGTGTAGTTGCATCTTAATGTATTCATGATCATCAATTTACGGGGAAACAGTTGGCGACAACGACTAAACAAAAGAACGACCATGCGATAAATTGAAAGCAATAAATCTAGCTGCAAAAATTATCGCAAAGTGTGACTGTGATTGGTTGGAATTCAAAATTTCATTACACTTTATTGGTCGGAAATGGAATGACGTCATATAAACGAAATAGTCACACGAAAACTAAAATTCGAAGCATTCACGTGACGGGCCATTGGACGTTATACACACCCCTGATTTCGTCTGCGACATCATTAAACACCTCTCACATGAGTGGACTGACATTTAGACTGTCTTAATAAAAATGAACGGCTGAAATCAGACACCTTGTACAAACGCACACACTCTGATTTATAATCTTGTAGACAGAGGTCTCTGTTTACTGTAAGTACCCTCCTCTACCCACCTAGCAATATGGAAAGAGACATTTGAAGACGTGATGAAAAGTATTTTAAAAAATTATGAACTCATATTCCCCAATCCCTAATCCAAATTATCATATTCATGTGCTCATAGTTTTCAGCCCAAGAGGTCTTTCACTGCAAACCCAGCATTCTATAATCTTCTATCTTTTCCTTCTCCCTCTTCGTCCCCGCATTCTATCTTCATGTCTATCATCTGATATCTTCTTCCGCCACGAACTCTTCTCCCGTTCACCATTCTTTCCAGTGCATCCTTCAGTAGGCAGTTTCCTCTCAGCCAGTGACCCAACCAATTTATCTTTCTCTTCATGATCAGTTTCAGCATCATTCTTTCTTCACCCACTCTTTTCAATACAGCTGCATTTCTTATTCTGTCTGTCCATTTCACACGCTGCATTCTTCTCCATATCCACGTTTCAAATGCTTCTAGTCATTTCTCTTCACTTCGTCGTAATGTCCATGTTTCTGCCCCATATAATGCCACACTTCACACAAAGCACTTCATTAGTCTCTTCCTTAGTTCTTTTTCGAGAGGTCCTCAGAAGATGCTCCTTTTTTATTAAAATCTTCCTTGGCCATTTCTATCCTCGTTTTGACTTCCTGGCAGCAGCTAATGTTACTGCTTATACAGGGACATAATTTTATTTTACTTCAATTTGTATTGTACCTGAGTTTTTTAATGTACTTCACTCCCACCCCTTCTACTAATGAAGTTCAACCGTCCTCCACACAGATCAAAGACCGTATATACAGTCATAGTAGCCTTACGGTCATAGCAAAAACAGTACTTTCCAAAAATATGTTCGCGTTTTCCAGTGACGAAAGAGCTTTCCATATTGAATCATTCTCGCACAGGTACTTCGTCGATTTGCCTACGTCGCATCCCCGTTTTCCCCACCAGCTTCTACTCGCCCCTCTGTAAAGGCTAGTGGCTGGGCTGTCTTAGTTCTTTTCTGAGAACATTGATTTCTGTTAGGAATTGGATGTCTACGTAATATTATACCCATACACTTGTTTAAAATAACTTAAATAAAAGGGCCTCGTTAAGTAATTAGCTGTCACGTGATTCCCCCCCCTTTCTACGATCCTGCTACATAACCACTTGGACGGACAGTAGATGGCATGTCTGAGTAATTTTATCTTTTTGGATCGGGCAGAAGTGAAGATTGAATTTACAGTACGTAAGGTACTCTTTTACAGAGTAAGTACAGAATTATTGCAACATGAGTTACTAGTACGAAGGACGAAATTGGTAATTGGAATTACAAACATTAGAACTGAAGCCTGTATCGAAATGAACGGCCACCATTTCGAAAAATGCATTTAATTATCCACATTATGATTATTTTTCAATTTAACTTCATTCTCTATATTGTACGCTAATGTGCTGTAGACAGTATAATATACACTGCATAATGAATACGTCCGCATGGACAGCTCAGTTCGTGAGTAAAAGCACTCATTATTAATACAATACTGTATTTTGATTAAACAAAAACCTAATGAAAATTATCAAACTCAAAAGCGTGATATTTCCTAGTTTACGTAAATGGATGAACTACTTTTCTTCCCTCCTATACCCAGTAAAGAGATTTGTTTGTATATTACGCCAGTATCATCGAACTCCAGTCGTGGAAGGGGGTAGCAAACGGCGTTTCCGCTTCTCAAGCTTGATCCAAAGGTATAGCCAGGTTAATATTAGAAAAGTTAGTAAAAATAAAATGATGTTCCTGTAGTACATCCCAAGTATCTGAAGCTGTCTTAAATATAGACGTTAAGGTGTTCTTAAATATTCTTATTAAGTATAATATTCACTTGCAGTTACAGCTAAGTAGAATGTAAGAAGGTCCTTAAACAGGATTCATTATTACATGAACTCTAATCTAGATTGTACAGAGCTTTGCTAAATGCATTCATTTCTGGTCAAAAGTAGAGCCTTCAATTGTTTTTGTGAAAGTGTAGTCTTTTTTTTTAAGTTTATTACTTCACTAGCCGTACCCGTGCGCTCCGCTGCACCCGTTAGAAATAAATATAAAGTAATTACATAATTAAAATAGGACATCTGGTCCAGGGAACATTCGTATTCTATAGAAGGATAAATCGTTCAATATGTTACTTAATTTAAATTGTATTTAAAATATTAAAATGCGATCATTTTGATCCAGAGACCACTCATTTGGTGCAATGACATTTCCTTTAACATGTTATTAATTGTTATTACCAATTATTTTTGGAAAAGCGAAAATTAACAGAAAAATTTTGGCTACAGATTTATTATTATGTTTATATAATATAATATTATATTATATTATATTATATTATATTATATTATATTATATTATATTATATTATATTATATTATATTATGTAAAAAGTGTGTTGATAACGGATGTACTCGAATTAGAAAGTTTTTAATTTGTTGTGGGAGCTCTTGAATCTCAGGAGGAACAGCTTTTACATCACGCAACATAATCTGCTTGGCTCATTACCCAATTATTTTGCATTGCATTTATTGCATATATATTTTATGTATTTTAGCACGATTCAATTGTGCATAGTTAAAATTTGAATTATAAAATAATGGATTGCTAAGCTAACGTACTATTACTGCGTACTAAATCAATACACTCTCGTTGTTCGTTAATTCTCTGAGATAAAAATGAATATGTTCATAAACATTATTTCAAGAAATACAGGAAATGAATATACAGAATAACCTATCAAGTTTTCTGTGCATAAGAAGCTATTTTAATCTTACCTGTCCTCAATTCACTCAAAGGTTACTGTAATAACATTATAGCATTATGTCCATCCAGAGAAACTACACTTTCCAATGGTGAAATAATAATTAATTATACAAATCGGTTAATTTAGCTTGCGATATTACTTCATAAAAACACAGAAACATTGTCTGTAGGCTATGTTTCATAGCTTTCGATTGTTTTGTCCAAGGCCCCTTATAGACGAAGTCATTTGTTTTTTATTTCAATACACCGCCTTACATGGCAGTTATTTTAATTTTAAAACTCATTTATCTCATTAAATATCAGCCCTATAAAAATTTTTCAAAGAATAAAACTTATCAGAAATCATTTTTAAAGAAACGTTTGTTATGTAACATGTTTCACAAAAATCAATAATAAGCGAGATATTTCGATTTATTTAATTCAGACCCCCTTATAACCCCCCTTTTAAATAATGTATTTTGAATGTCATATAGCCTAAAATCTAAGTTACAACGAACTTAATTTACAGTCCAATTTTCGTCGAAATCCGTTCAGCCATTATCGCGTGAAAATGTAACAAACATACAGACAGACAGACATACATACAAACAAAAATTTCAAAAAAGCGATTTTCGGTTTCAGGATGGTTAATTATACATGTTAACACCAATTATTTTTGGAAAATCGAAAATTACCAGAAAAATTTTGGCTACAGATTTATTATTAGTATAGATTATATCAGAAATTACTGTAATAACATTATAGCATTATGTCCATCTAGAGAAACTACACTTTCCAATGGTGAATTAATAATTAATTATACAAATCGGTTAATTTAGCTTCCGATATTACTTCAAACAAACACAGAAACATTCTCTGTAGGCTATCTTTCATAGCTTTCGATTGTTGCTGTCCAATGCCCCTTATAGACGCAGTGTTTTGTTTTTTAATTCATTACACGGCCTTAGATGGCAGTTATTTTAATTTTAAAACTCATTTATCTCATTAAATATCAGTCCTATCAAAATGTTTCAAGGAATAAAACTTATCGGAAATTATTTTTAAAGAAACGTTCGTTATGTAACATTTTTCACAAAAATCAATACTAAGTGAGATATTTCGATTTATTTAATTCAGACCCCCTTATAATCCCCCTTTTAAATAATGTATTTTGAATGCCATATAGCCTAAAATCTAAGTTACAACGAACTTAATTTATATTCCAATTTTCATCGAAATCGGTTCAGCCATTATAGCGTGAAAAGGTAACAAAAATTTCAAAAAAGCGATTTTCGGCTTCAGGGTGATTAATTATATATGTTAGGACCAATTATTTTTGGAAAATCGAAAAGTACCAGAAAAATTTCGGCTACAGATTTATTATTAGTATAGATATAGATACAATTGACTTGCAGTTAGAGGTAAGTACATGCAAGCAGGTCCCTAAATAGGATTCAGTATTATGTGAACTCTAATCTAGATTGTACAGAGCTTTGCTAAATGCATTGATTTCTGGTGAAAAGTAGAGTCTTCAATTGTTTTTGTGAAAGTGAAGTCTTTTTTTTTTTTAAGTTTATTACTTCATTTGTCAACATGCGGTAGTGTATAAGACGTGGATCCAAGGCCCCCTGCCCGTGAACCTGAGCTTGTATTTCTTGGTGTTTCCGGTAGAAGTCGCTGGCACAAATGAATGTGCAATTCAGCACTCTGACAAGGAAGGGCTCTATTTTTAATTATGCCAAGTTTTAACATCGTGTGACGTGCTCTGGACAGGAACGGCCGCTATCGCCACGAGCAGCAGCGCTCCTCACGCCGCGCGCGTTATGGCATTCGAGAGAACTAATAATATATACAAGACCAAAGCACATCTCTACTTTTGTCTCTGTCTGCCAGCCACCCTCTCTTTACACATACTGAATAGAGGCTGTCTGCAAGCGAAATTCAGCCTTACTTCACAAATGCAATAAGGTACATAATGCCGTGTGCGTATCCCAATGGAAAACAAACCCCCGGGACATCCTTTGGGAACAAAAGGATATATCGTGTAATGTGATTATACAGTGCGTTCAAAAGTTTAGCACGGCACGGAAAACTCTCTCGAAAAATTGTGTTTCAGATAAGCGTGCCATGGGCGCTTAACACGCGCGTTCGACGAGCACCCTGCTTCTGAGACTCCACCGTCTTTTCAGTCATGCGAGTGGATTTCACTTTTAAGAACGCGGAATCGATCCCCGTCTCATTCATCCAGTATCGTGCTAGTTAATCTTTAGTGTGAAGTTGGCCCTAACAGCTTTTACAGGCCTGTATGATGTGAAGATATCTTTTGGGCAGTGTGGATTAGAGGGCAATGTGGGGATATTACTATTATTGTTATTATTATTATTATTATTATTATTATTATTAATATTAACAGGATCCAATTGTAGAGAATAGAGATAATTATTTCAATGAAAGACGGAAAGCAAGTCGTACACTTAGGAATAAAAAGAGAGATTACTTGAAGGAAAAACTGAATGAGGTAGAAACAAATAGTAAGAATAAAAACATTCGAGATTTATATAAGGGTATAAAGGAATTTAAAAACGGATATCAGGCAAGGGTAAACGTGATCAAGGATGAGAATGGTGACTTGCTTGCAGACTCTCATTCAATTCTGAACAGATGGAAAAACTATTTTGGGCAAGTACTAAATATACATAGGCCATATAGAAATGATCGGGACGAAATTCAAATACAAACTGCTGAGCCATTTATACCGGAACCCACACTTCCTGAAGTCGAAATTGCGATAGAAAATCTGAAACAGTACGAGTCTCCAGGTATTGATCAAATTCCAGCAGAATTAATACAAGAGGGTGGAATGCATTATCTAGCGAAATTTATAAACTTGTACTCGCAATTTGGGAAAAGGAAATTGTACCAGAACAATGGAAGGAGTCCATAATTGTACCTATTTTTAAGAAGGGGGACAAGACTAACTGTAGTAACTTTCCAGGAATATCACTTTTATTCACGTCGGACAAAATTTTGTCGAATATCCTTTTGAGAAGATTATCTCCATATGTAGATGAAATAATTGGGGATCATCAGTGTGGTTTCAGGCGTAATAGATCGACTATTGATCAGATTTTTTGTATTCCGACAGACAATGGAGAAAAAATGGGAGTATAAGGGTACAGTGCATCAGTTATTCATAGATTTCAAAAAGGCGTATAACTTGGTTAAAAGAGACGTTTTATATGATATTCTTATTGAAATTGGTATTCCCAAGAAACTAGTTCGATTAATCAAAATGTGTCTTAGTGAAACTTACAGCAGAGTCCGTATAGGCCAGTTTCTATCTCATGCTTTTCCAATTCACTGCGGGCTAAAGCAGGGAGATGCACTATCACCTTTACTTTTTAACTTTGCTCTAGAATATGCCATTAGGAAAGTCCAGGATAACAGAGAGGGTTTGGAATTGAACGGGTTACATCAGCTTCTTGTCTATGCTGATGACGTGAATATGTTAGGAGAAAATCCACAAACGATTAGGGAAAGCGTGGAAATTCTACTTGAAGCAAGTAAAGCGATAGGGTTGGAAGTAAATCCCGAAAAGACAAAGTATATGATTATGTCTCGTGATCAGAATATTGTACGAAATGGAACTATAAAAATTGGAAATTTATCTTTTGAAGAGGTGGAAAAATTCAAATATCTTGGAGCAACTGTAACAAATATAAATGACACTCGGGAGGAAATTAAACGCAGAATAAATATAGGAAATGCCTGTTACTATTCGGTTGAGAAGCTTTTGTCATTTAGTCTGCTGTCAAAAAATCTAGAAGTTAGAATTTATAAAACAGTTATATTATCGGTTGTTCTGTATGGTTGTGAAACTTGGACTCTCACTTTGAGAGAGGAACATAGGTTAAGGGTGTTTGAGAATAAGGTGCTTAGGAAAATATTTGGGGCTAAGAGGGATGAAGTTACAGGAGAATGGAGAAAGTACACAACACAGAACTGCACGCATTGTATTCTTCACCTGACATAATTAGGAACATCAAATCCAGACGTTTGAGATGGACAGGGCATGTAGCACGTATGGGCGAATCCAGAAATGCATATAGTGTTAGTTGGGAGGCCAGAGGGAAAAAGACCTTTGGGGAGGCCGAGACGTAGATGGGAAGATAATATTTAAATGGATTTGAGGGAGGTGGGTTATGATGATAGAGACTGGGTTAATCTTGCTCAGGATAGGGACCGATGGCGGGCTTATGTGAGGGCGGCAATGAACCTCAGGGTTCCTTAAAAGCCAGTAAGTAAGTAGTAGTAGTAGTAGTAGTAGTAGTAGTAGTAGTAGTAGTAGTATTTGTCGTGTCGATTAAGAGATTGAGGGTCAAGATTCGTATGGGCGAGAAGTGACCAGCAAATGTGGCCTGAAGCCCTGCTGTTCTTGGGCACGATCGTCTCCACTGGTCGGGGGTTATATCCCGAATGTCTCTCTCCCCCGCTGCACTGTGCACGAGGGCGTCGCTGCCCGGAGGCCCCCCGCGGCGTTTCGAATTATTTCATTTGCACAAATCGATGAAACGCTGCGTTGTGCAGATCGCAACCCGCCTGTGTGGCGTCTTTCTTTTCCAGTTTCGATCCCACTCATTCCGCGACTCTGCTGTCCTTGGGCGTCAACATTTCTCTGCCTCGAAGGCACTTGCACAATATTAATTAATTAGCTATAAAATACAACTTGGAGCGCAGGAAAAGCAACAGCATCAAATACTTCACGTTAGAATGACAACCGGCTTGACATTCCCAGTCCGTTGCCGTCAGCACTACACCTCTGGGACGGGATGACTTTGAACACCTGTTTCAATCACGTATGATACTGGAGTGGAATCATGGAATTTGAAAGAGAAGTTTTCCGAGGAAATCTACCAAAGTTCTCTCTTAAAAGGTAAGTCAATTGTCTGCGCCACGATGGTAGGGGAGAAGTGGGTACAGTGAGACTGGGAGAACGATGAGATATTTTTTATTAGATGGTAAATTTTCATGTTGAAATGTTTGTAACAATGGAGTTGTATGTTGCATGAGTAAAGTAGTAGTATTTTCATACTCGATTTGATCCAAGTTATAAAGGTGAGTGATGAAAAAATAATTCGTAATTTTTCACTCTAGAAGTAAAATTTTGGCTTGTGTTTAATTGTATTGTATTGTATTGTATTTATTAACATTCCATGGTATTCATACATGCTTACAGCTAGAATATGGAACTTGTAAAAAAACTTAATACTATTATAAAATCTTAATTTATAGTCACAGTCCAGATGAAATATATACAGACGAGATTTACAATATAGTCTACTAGTACAACACAAAGTTTTAGTATCAATTTCATGAAGTGTTATTGAATGTCATGAATTCACCTACAGAATAGAAGGCGTGAGAAATTAGGTACTTCTTTAATTTGGCCCTAATTAATTTTATGTTTTGAGTTTTATTTTTTATATCGATAGGGAGGCTATTAAAAATTTTTACTGCCATATAACGCACTCCTTTTTGATAGCACGATAGACTTGCCGATGGAGTATGAAAGTCATTTTTTGACGTGTATTTATGCTATGAACTGTTGAATTAGTTACAAAGTTTTCACGATTACATACGAGGAAGACTATTAATGAAAAGATATACTGACAAGCCATGGGCATTATTTGTAGTTTTTTGAAAACAGTCCTACGCGACTCCCTAGATTTCGCACCTACTATTATTCTAATTACTCTTTTTTGTAATAGAAATATATTGTTACTATCTGTGGAATTTCCCCAGAATATTATTCCAAAACTCATTACCGAGTGGAAGTATGCAAAGTATATTGTTTTTAAGGCATTGATATTTACTATCTTTTGCATAGATCTAATAGCAAAACAAGCTGAATTTAGTTTGGGGGTAATTTCTTTAATATGATTTTTCCAATTTGACACATTATCGATTTTTAAGCTAAGAAATTTGGTTGTTGTTGTTTCTAATAGGGATCTATTGTTAATTATTGCGCTAGAAATTTGCGACGTTGAATTTGGACAGGATTTAAATTGAATTATGTTAGTTTTGTTACAATTTAATACTAATTTATTGACTGAGAACCAGTCACATATTTTGAAGAGAATTTCCTCTGTTGAAGATTGGAATGTGTTGGAGTTATTGGCTGTAATTTCTATACTTGTGTCATCTGCAAATAATATGGGATGACCTACATCTTTTATAAGGGGGGCAAGATCATTTTTAAACACTAGAAAAAGTAGGGGACCTAATATTGATCCTTGAGGAATTCCATTATTAATGAAGGTATTATTGGATATACAAATTAAATAGAAATATGAATGTTTTGTTACCTAATACTGTGGTATTTGACGTTATGTTTTGCAAAGTTTCGTCTTTCTTGTTTTGATTTTGAAGTGATGATGCCATTTTTAAACGAACTATGCGTAAAGGGCACAGTGAGATATGCCATTGAAGGGTACACTGAGACGTCTCACTGTTCCCATTTACCAATGATTTGCAAAAACAAACTGTAACTATATTACATTTACCGGTAACTAACATTAAAAATGAACATACTAGTAACCAATTTAGGAACTTTAGCTTAAAATAATGTATACATTACATTTTAATGGTTTCTTAAACAAAAATTATTCACAAATTTTAAAAAAATATTAAAAAATAATAAAGAATTACATTAAATTCTTATAATTATAAGCTTTGTTGTCACCAAAACTTCATTTCATTTTTTCACAAAAGTTTGAAAAGTCATGGAAAATTCACTTTTCCAAATGTTCCAGATGTTTCAATGGTTTCGAAGTCGGACATCAAAATGATTCTAAATAAGTCTACAGAGCATGGCAAGGTAGAGAGACAGCAAGTTTTCCTTTTCTTTTGAAATAAATGTAAATCATTTCAATGTCCGTTAATAGACACTGTGGTGTCTCACTGTACCCTCCTGAATGGGAAAAGTGAGACATTTGCATTTTTTTGACAAACACGCATTTTATATCATGTCCTTTATCTACTAACATTTCTGTATATGTCTTATTGTACTCCATGTTTTAATGTCTATTTCTATTGCACTTGATTTTAAAAATAATTGAAATTTCACTTGCATACATATGTCTTAATATTTTGTGTCTCACTGTACCCAGTACTCCCCTACTTGCTAATATAAGCAATGCGTCAAATGTATAAAAACAAGTGAACTCTTTTGCTTGCAAAGTTTCAGTATTTAATTGGCGACAATATTGAATAAGATTTAAGTACTAATTTTCAGTTTATGTATAATTTACTGAATACTGATCTGTTATTTATTTTTCTCAGTCAGTAAAACTTGTTTTTCCAGTGAACACTTAAAATGTTTTGATAAAGTTTGCAATTACTTGTCTGATCCAGGAATTACTTACACACTTTTAAGTTTGCTACAGAGTTGACTTGCCTGTTTGTTGTTAGTTACGTTGTAATGGAAATGACTGCTTCCCTTCATATTATACATGAGGAAAAGTGGGATACAGTCCCAGTACTTCAGAGAACCTTCTGACATTACAAAGAGTAAGTAGGTACAGTATCAATTTCATTAACAAACTATTTTCTCACTGTCACCGATGAAACAAGAAGTGAAACATTAATTTCACAGGAAAAACTAAGTCTTGTTTTACATTATTTCGTAAGACCATCTTCAATATACAGGGTGTTCCAAAAGTGAGGTAAAAATTTAGGGATGACAAGTAAATATGAAGCATAAAATGTCATTATCTCGTAAACGATTAATTTGCGGACCATAGTTAGGCCTACTGGAACGTTTTTGTTTCTATTCGTTTTTATTTCTCATCCATAAATTTTTCGCCATCACTTTTGGAATTCCTACATATGATGTCTGAATGTAGCCATTTGTTAATTTCTTTATTTAGTAAACACTTAAGTGGAGGGACCTACGGGAAACTATTTTCTTATATTATTTTAGGTACAACCTCTATTTGCTCTATCTTGGAGCAACAGTAACAAATATGAATGACGCAAAATAAATATGGGAAATGCCTGTTATTATTCGGTTGAGAAGCTTTTATCATCCAGTCTGCTCTCAAAGAAGCTGAAAGTTAGAATTTATAAAACAGTTATATTACCGGTTATTCTGGATGGTTGTGAAACTTGGATTCTCACTTTGAGAGAGGAACAGAAGTTAAAGGTGTTTGAGAATAAGATGCGTAGGAAAATATTTGGGAGTAAGAGGGATGAAGTTTCAGGAGAATGGAGAAAGTTACACAACGCAGAACTGCACGCATTGTATTCTTTACCTGACATAATTAGGAACATTAAATCCAGACGTTTGAGATGGGCAGGGCATGTAGCACGTATGGACGAATCCAGAAATGCATGTAGAGTGTTAGTTGGGAGGTCAGAGGGAAAAAGACCTTTGAGGAGGCCGAGACGTAGATGGGAGGATAGGCTAATATTAAAATCTACTTAAGGAAGGTTGGATATGATGGTAGAGATTGAATTAATCTTGCTCAGGATAGCGACCGATAGCGGGCTTATGTGAGGGCGGCAATGAACCTGTGGGTTCCTTAAAAGTCATAAGTAATTAAGTAAGTAAGTAAGAGTATCTATTGTCCTAACATAGTTTCATATCAATTATGAAGCGTTTTAAATACAACATTTTCACTTTTGCTCTTTATGGTACAGTCACAGAAGTAAAAAATGCAAAAAAAATTCAGTATTATAAAGAAAATGATATATCTATCATCAAAAGTGTCACAGAATCACAAATCTTGTCTTAAATGAAAGCTGAAAGACTGCTAATCAGTTTTGTTTGATGATTTTTAGAAATTTTAAATTTTGTATTTTATATTTATTTTGCATTTTTATTAACAGAAAGAAAAATTGTATGATGATGGATAAATGGAACAGAGAAAAATTCTCTCCGGCACCGGGATGTGAACCCGGGTTCGCTATTCGAAGATTTAATGAATAAATAAATAAATAAATAAGTAATCAAAATACCTTACATCGATGGCTGAGAAGAGGTACCTCTATTTACAAAATTGGTAACTCAACTTAACCGCATTATTATTGTGTTCACAAATTTGGACAGTGTATTCATATTTCGTTCTCGAATAGAAAATCTTGCAAAGCAGAAACATAATTATATAGGAATAAGTTCGTCTATTTTAAGAAAATAATTTCTAAAACAGTTTTTTTTTTATTTACCGGTAAATGTACAGATACGAGGTATCACTTTTTAACCATAGATATGCAATATTATTTTAATATCGTGTATATAGGCCTATTATACAAAATATCGCAGGCCTGAATCTCACACAGGCAACATTATGATTGATCAAAATATATAAACTACTCGCCAATACACAAATGTACGTAAGATGGCTGTCTAACGGTGGAATAAATATTATTATAGGGGGGGGAAATCAGATCTCTAAGTTAGTGAATCCTTTAACGGACCAATAACACTGACGATGTTTCTGGGAACGCGTCTTTCGAACTTATTGGTCCGTTGGCGACTAACGAAGGAATAAATGCGTTCTTGCAACCCACCATCAGTCTGTTAGGCAGCGGTGCAGAATGTCGTAAGGATTTCATTAATTTTAATTTAACCGTTTTAATATTATGTTCCAGTCATTCGTTCCTAGCAAGAACGCAGATTTGAACACTCCCAGGTAACATCTACGTCTGGAAATCCATTACACTTCATATACTGATTGAAGTTCTCTACTTTTTTAAACGCTTTGTCAACTTCAGTACTTCACGGTTAAAACGAAATATTTCCAATTACAGGAATTGTGGAGAATGAGTTGAGGTTTAGTCACTTAAATCGTAGCATTTACCATTACAGCTTATAGTACAGTAACACAGTGTTGTTGGAGTCTTTATGATTTCCAAGAAAGGCCGCCCTGTATGTAGACGGTAGTCCAACGACTTTCTTGTCAAAACTTTGTGTTATGAAACTGATGTCAGGTACTTAATGCTTGCTAAAATCAAGGCATTCCATCCTGCATAGATTAATATGATATTTTCTGTGAAAGCAATGTTACAGAACAGCTATTTACGTAACTAATACGGAAAGTAATATGCTTTCATACGAGTGAGGTGTTTCAAATTTCGAAGCGAATATGGGAAAAACGCTTCAGTACTAATATATTATGAAACAACTGTATAACATTATAAACGTGTTTCATATGTTCTTTTTTTTTGAACGACAGTATTATAAAACAATTATTAATAAAAAAAGACATCAGATTTGTAGTGATGGTTAGTTTGATATCATGGTCTATGAAGGAAGAGGTTGCTATGGCAACAATGATGTATTAATTAAATATTATAGCATGGCTAATCGTTTCATAATGTTAACTTTATAGCACAAATTACGCCGTCATAAGAAGACATGAGGTTTAAGTTGTCATGGTAATATTTTACGGCACTGGTACAGTAATGTGGCATAATTATTATGCATGATTTTCACTAACGATAAAGATTGTTTATAATACTGGAGTACAAAAAAAATATTAATGTATTATTTTTGTAAGATAACATTGCTATTTACCTTCAATATTTGCATTGAATTTAAATTTCTACGCGAACCTAGTCGCGTCGGGGAAGTTGCGCGCGCATCTAGTGCGAGGGAAGGTGCGGCGTGACGCGGAGCAGAAGGAGTAAGGGGGGGGGATATCTGGAAGCTTCGCAAAGCCACGCGAACCGATTGTTGTAGAATCTACGCGACGCATACATTCGAGAACGTGTAATCTAATAAATAAAAAAGGGGCAAGTGAGCCAGAAGTGACAGTTTAGTTTGGTCAGTCAGTTTGTGAATTAGCAGCGAGCGAGTAAGGAAGCCAGCCTTCGAGACCGGGGTACGACGTGCAGTGAACTTGAGTAACTGTGGCAGCGTCCAGGCGGAAGCAACGCGTCCGGAAGTCTTGGGTTCGACATGCAGTGAACTTGAGTAACTGTGGCAGCGTCCAGGCGGAAGCAACGCGTCCGGAAGTATTGAGTTCGACGTGCAGTGAACTTGAGTAACTGTGGCAGCGTCCAGGCGGAAGCAACGCGTCCGGACGTCTTGGGTTCGACGTGCAGTGAACTTGAGTAACTGTGGCAGCGTCCAGGCGGAAGCAACGCGTCCGGAAGTCTTGGGTTCGAAGTGCAGTGAACTTTATCTGAAAGTCTTGGGTTCGACGTACCGTGAGTGAGCTAGAAGAACTAGCTAAGGCAAACGAACTGTGAACTGAGAACTGACAGTTTTGTTTTGTAAATACTGTAGTGCTTTGTGAACATTAGTTGAGATTAGGAGTACATTGTTGTTACTCTCAATAATCTACGTGAATAGTCATTGTTCTTCTGTGGAGTGCAATAACGACTACTGTGTTGAAGTGTTGAGTGGAAGTTACAACATTATTGTTGAATTAAAAGTTATAATATCTTCAATTTTAATTCTATTTTTAATATATATTAATGACTTATTAAAAATTGACTTACAACAATACAATGGTGTTCACTATCTTATGCAGATGATACAGTTTTACTTTTTGGTGGAAAAACCTGGTATGATGCATATAATAATTCAAATAATGGACTTAAATTAATAAAAAAAATGGTTTGACATAAATCATCTTTCTATCAACGAAAATAAAACCATAATTATTCCATTCTCATTATCTGAAAAATGTAACAAACCTCCTACATCTATATTAAGTATTAAATTACATAATTCTGATTGTTGTCTTATACAGTGTAAATGTCCGATTATTAAAGAGTCCTCTGAAGTTAAATATTTAGGCATAATTTTCGATAATAATTTAAAATGGAACCAACACATTAACTACCTTTGTAATAAATTACGTAAAATAGTATATTATTTTGTTTTATTGAGGAATTACGTGTCAATAAGTTTATTACGTACAATATATTTAACTTTATTTCAATCGGTAATTATGTATGGAATTATAGGATGGGGTAGCTCATTTAAATCCAATTTTAATCCACTTTAATTATCACAGAAGAAAATAATTAAAATACGTCTTCATAAATCTATTGATTTTCCATCTCAAAATTTGTTTATAGACTTTAATGTACTTAACGTAAGACAAATTTATAATATTGTATTAATAAAATTCATACATAAAAATCGAAATAATTTTGAATTGTATTCTCATAGTTATGAAACAAAAGGTATGAATTATTTAAGATTGTTTGAACCAAGATGCAACACTGTTACAGTATTTAATCATAGTAGTAATTTAGGCCCAAGAATATATAACAAATTTATATTTAAATATCCTAATCTTGTAAATTCTAATACTTCTAATATTAAATTAAAAAAGTTATGTATGGATTTTATGAAAATTTAAAAATTGTAAATTTAAATTTATATACTATAATTGCACAGTAGACATAAGGCAAATTGTATTGTATAATTATTAATTTCAATTCAGGAATCCGCCCCTGAGCATGAGTTCTACGCTTTCAGGGGCGAGCTAAAGTTTTTCTGTATATATTATATTTTATGTTACAATTATTAGCAAAATAATAAATCTGTAGCCGAAATTTTTCTGGTAATTTTCGATTTTCCAAAAATAATTGGTCCTAACATATATAATTAACCAACCTGAAACCGAAAATAGCTTTTTTGAAATTTTTGTTTGTATGTCTATCTGTCTGTCTGTTTGTCTGTCTGTCTATATGTTTGTTACCTTTTCACGCGATAATGGCTGAACGGATTTCGATGAAAATTGGAATATAAATTAAGTTCGTTGTAACTTAGATTTTAGGCTATATGGCATTCAAAATACATTATTTAAAAGGGGGGTCATAAGGGGGCCTGAATTAAATAAATCGAAATATCTCGATTATTATTGATTTTTGTGAAAAATGTTGCATAACAAAAGTTTCTTTAAAAATAATTTGCGACAAGTTTTATTCCTTGACAAACTTTTGATAGGACTGATATTTAATGAGATAAATGAGTTTTAAAATTGAAATAACTGCCATCTAAGGCCGTGTAATGAATTAAAAAACAAATAACTTCGTCTATAAGGGGCCTTGGACAGCAACAATCGAAAGCTATGAAAGATAGCCTACACATAATGTTTCTGTGTTTGTATGAAGTAATATCGGAAGCTAAATTAACCGATTTGTATAATTAATTATTATTTCACCAATGGAAAGTGTAGTTTCTCTAGATGGACATAATGCTATAATGTTATCACAGTAACTTCTGAGTGAATCGAGGACAGGTAAGATTAAAATAGATTCTTATGCACAGAAAACTTGATAGGCTATTCTGTACATTCGTTTCCTGTGTTTCCTAAACTAATTTTTATGACCAAATGAGTGGTCTCTGGATCAAAATGATCGCATTTTAATTATGCAAATACAATTTAAATTAAGTAACATAATAAACGATTTATCCTTATATCAAACACGAATGTTCCCTGGATCAAATGTCCTATTTTAATTATGTAATTACTTTATATTTATTTCTAACGGGTGCAGCGGAGCGCACGGGTACGGCTAGTAAATAAATAAATTATAACTGAATTAATATATGATTGTTTAAATTCTGTTAGCGTCGCTACATTTCCATGGCTACCACTCGTACATCAATTCAGTAGTCATAGAAACATCATTATGTGAGAATTTGAAAAAGTATGGATTTTCGTGATACTATATCAAGCAGACTTTACGTTTACAGCAGCGAGATGCCACTAGCCAAGCTCGACGCCATAATTAAATGCGGAGGTCTCTAATTCATTATTCAGTGCGATAGCAAAGTATGCAATTGCGTTAGCAGACGGACTCCGGAATTCATTCTGCGGTTTGGAAGTGAAGTGGTTCATGAGTAGTGGCACCAACAAACGTCATCAACCTCTGCTCTTCCTTGAATAGCCTACAGCAGTGGGTACCGAACTTATTGAAGGCGCAACACACTTTTCAGCGATACTATTTGCGACCCGTACCGGCACTTAACCTTATTCGAAAATTACGAATTCCTTTAAAACCGAAAACAACGATAATTTTAGCCAAAACCAGCAGATAGCACCCAGACAAAAACCAGAAAATGACACGAAATGTTACGTGAACACCATAGTTTGTAGTACTTCAAACTTTTACATCTGCGACACTGGGTAAAGTTCAATACTTACTTACTTACAAATGGCTTTTAAGGAACCCGAAGGTTCATTGCCGCCCTCACATAAGCCCGCCATCGGTCCCTATCCTGTGTAAGATTAATCCAGTCTCTATCATCATATCCCACCTCCCTCAAATCCATTTTAATTTTATCCTCCCATCTACGTCTCGGCCTCCCCAAAGGTCTTTTTCCCTCCGGTCTCCCAACTAACACTCTATATGCATTTCTGGATTCGCCCATACGTGCTACATGCCCTGCCCATCGCAAACGTCTGGATTTAATGTTCCTAATTATGTCAGGTGAAGAATACAATGCGTGCAGTTCTGTGTTGTGTAACTTTCTCCATTCTCCTGTAACTTCATCCCGCTTAGCCCCAAATATTTTCCTAAGCACCTTATTCTCAAACACCCTTAACCTATGTTCCTCTATCAGAGTGAGAGTCCAAGTTTCACAACCATACAGAACAACCGGTAATATAACTGTTTTATAAATTCTAACTTTCAGATTTTTTGACAGCAGACTAGATGATGAAAGCTTCTCAACCGAATAATAACAGGCATTTCCCATATTTATTCTGCGTTTAATTTCCTCCCGAGTGACATTTATATTTGTTACTGTTGCTCCAAGATATTTGAATTTTTCCACCACTTCGAAGGATAAATCTCCAATTTTTATATTTCCATTTCGTACAATATTCTGGTCACGAGACATAATCATATACTTTGTCTTTTCGGGATTTACTTCCAAACCTATCCCTTTACTTGCTTCAAGTAAAATTTTCGTGTTTTCCCTAATCGTTTTGGATTTTCTCCTAACAAATTCACGTCAATACAAATCAAAAATAATACTTCAGCCTTCAGTTACCCAATGTATTTATAAAGAAACTTGGTTTCTGATCGCTGTCACTTGAAGAAAAAAGTTTAATTCTTTGCATTTTATTATACAACACATAGAAATTTGAGGTAGTATAGAAAAAGGAACATTCTCTGTGGACACATTTATTCCATTTGCCGCAATCACCATATAGGGGGCAGCATCGGTAACGAACAGTAGTACATCTTCGCATATAATCACAAGAGGCCATAAATGACGCATAGCATTATGAAACAAGACTTCAATAGAATTATGATTCACTTTATCCAACACCTCGGTAGTCAATAAAAGGGTTTTGTGCGAGATCGTGCGTATTTGCTTGTTTTCCGCACAGAACCAATACGCGTTAAGTGTGAAATACCACATTCAATATTCCCAACATAACACACATAACAATTTCCCTCTTCTTACCGCTTAAGCGCGACATTCATTTTACTGCTTTAGGCTTGTAACATATTTTTAGAGACGTTTAACATAGTAATAATTATAAATTGGAAACTTACCACTGCAATTTCACCTAAATTGCAATGTTAATTATTGTTCTTAAATATTTGCAAAATTAAGTAAAGTCTACTACTCCACGAAACTTATTGCATTCCTGATACAAGTAACATTAAGGAAGCCGTGAAAAAACCAACAAGACTCCAGATGCCGACGTTATTACTGCAATATGTTATATAAATAATATTGTTAAAATATTAAAATGAAAAATAAATCATTACATAACCTTACCGTTTGTTTTAAGTTCGCATTTATAGACTGGGGAAAAAAAGACAGACGTATATCACGGCCTGCTGGAGTATAGATATTTTTGTTTTCTAAAGTTGCCGTCATTAAACAGAAACCAAGATGGAGATTTCATTACAACTAATTAGAAATTCGTCTTTCAGGTATGTAATAAACGATCTTCGCACAAAATAATGTACGATACACGAGCGGTATATTTGTTTTCATGTTCTCGGAAATTAAAAAAGCTCAACCACGTTTCGCTTTTTCAATCTTTTCCTCGAACATGAAAACGTCAACATACCGCTCTTGTAACGTATATTACTATTACCTGGACCGTCTCTTGATGGTACACCTACAATTGCGTTTGCCACAAATCTGCCTGTTACATCGGTCGTTTAATCTATTAATACCCATATTTTGTTACTGTTGAGAGATCTTCTAATATAACCCAAGTATTTTCATAGATAAATAGTCTTTGCGCAGAGTTGTCTGATTCCGAACGCGCTGCTTGGTATATTTTTCCAAAAATCCTCGAAAATGAGGACTGTCTACTTTACTCAACGGAATATTTGCTTTAATTTTTATTTTAGTAGGTCATTTTACGACGCTTTATCAACATCTTAGGTTATTTAGCGTCTGAATGAGATGAAGGCGATAATGCCGGTGAAATGAGTCCGGGGTCCAGCACAGAAAGTTACCTAGCATTTGCTCATATTGGGTTGAGGGTAAACCCCGGAAAAACCTCAACCAGGTAACTTGCCCCGACCGGGAACCGAACTCGGGCCACCTGGTTTCGCGGCCAGACGAGCTGACCGTTACTCCAAAAGTGTGGACTATTTGCTTTAATCATCATCGCAAATAAATCCTTAGCAAATTCTGATTTTGCATTTGATATTGATTTTGATGTTGAGGGAATCACCACCTTTAAAGCGAGCGCAATATTGTCTTTATGTTTTCTACGTAATACTTCATACATAATTTTGTAATTTCATACTCACATACTGTACATACAATTGGGTTTGCTTGGATGTGCAACATAACACTGCTGTATCTCCGTAACAAAGTATTTAATTTCACATCCTTTGTTTGCTTAGTTTCCGTCATTGTAGGTAACTACTGCTCACTACGTCCGTTCACCGCTGCATTGCGTTGGACTATGAAGGCCTGTGTTCGATTCGTGCTGTTATGATAAGACGGCAGGAAGGCACAAGGATAGCGTGTAGTTGCATTTCGTTTGGTTTCACTGGCAGTAGATGTTCACCTGTCTGCCCACCTTTGCTCCCTGTCGAGTCAACGTGTTTATCGTGCCACGCATAAACCCCTCATCTTTACTTATGAATAACCCTGTAATAGTAATATGCGTTACAAGAGCGCTATGTTGACGTTTTCATGTTCGAGGAAAAGGTTGAAAAAGCGAAACGTAGTTGAGCTTTTTTAATTCCCGAGAACATGAAAACAAACATACCGCTCGTGTATCGTACATTATTTTGTGCGAAGATCGTTTATTACATACCTGAAAGAGGAATTTCTAATTAGTTGCAATGAAATCTCCATCTTGGTTTCTGTTCAATGACGGCAACTTTGGAAAAATATATCTATCTTCAACATTGTTCCTATAAAATGTTTTCTGTGTGCAGCAGGCCGTGATATACGTCTGTCTTTTTTTTTTCCCCCAGTCTATGATGAGTTTGGAATCTTGTTGATTTTTTCACGGCTTCCTTAATGTTACTTGCATTACAAATGGAGTAACTTTTGTGGTGTTGTAGAGTTTACTTACTTTTTGCAAATATTTAAAAACAATAATTAACAGTGCAATTTAGGTGAAATTGCAGTGGTAAGTTTCCAATTCATAATTATTACTATATTGAACGTCTTTAAAAATAATATGTTAAAAACCTAAAGCAGTAAAATGAATATGACGCTTAAGCGGTAAGAAGAGGGAAATTGTTATGTGTGTTACGTTGGGAATACTGAATGTGGAATTTTAGACTTTCCGCGTATTGGTTTTGTGCGGAAAGCAAGCAAATACGCACGATCTCGCACAAAATGATGATAATAATAATAATAATAATAATAATAATAATAATAATAATAATAATAATAATAATAATAATATATTATTATATATTACAATATTATATAATAATATATTATTATTATTATTATTATTATTATTATTATTATTATTATTATTATCATTCATTAAGAATGCTTGGTCTAATCAGATCTATAACTTATTCTTTTTCTACTCCTATGTGTTTATTAATTTTATACTATACGTTGGTTAGATCCAAGCTTGAATATGCATCTGTTGTATGGAACTCCATTACTTCCACTGACTCGGCTAAATTGGAGAATATTCAAAGAAAATTTATTTCCTTGTGTTCTTATAGATTTTTACCAAATTCCGATTATAACTATGAGACTAATTGCAAATAATTTAATTGCGGTAGTTTGTTCAACAGACGTCAGGATCTTGATTATTTATTTTTTTGTAAAGTCATTAAGGGTGATATTGATTGTGAATCTTTCATAAGCAATATCAGTCTTCGTATTCCAGCTAATGCTTTAAGATTTCATAAAATGTTTTATAATAGGAATCCTAAATCTCTGTCTCCGGTCTGCAGATGTATTAAATATGCTAATTTGCATGGATTGAACTTGGATCCATTTAATGTGTAGTATATCTTTTGAGTTTTTATGTCATTTTTATTAATTTATGCCATTGTCAAGATATGTATTATACTATTCTTGCCAATTCATATCTTTACAATATTACTTATATTATTCCAGTCTTCATTTATTTGATATCATTAATACATTTGTAATTCACTCTATTCAATTGCCATTATTTTTAGTTATCTCACTGAACTAATTTTAATAATTATTATTTGTGCTATTTATTTTGTTGCATTTGGTCAATTGATTAATGTAGACTATTATATTGATTGTATTTCATCTCATTGCCATTTTCTATCATTCATTCTCATCATCATTTGTTGTTTTGTTCTGTTTTGTATCGTGCTAAACTGTAATTGGCCTTGTGCTGTTGTTTTGCACATTAATATTATAAATAAATAAATGAAGAAAATTATTAGTAGTAGTAGTAGTAGTAGTAGTAGTAGTAGTAGTAGTAGTAGTAGTAGTAGTAGTAGTAGTAGTAGTAGTATTATCGAAAGTTAACAAGTAGCACTTGCTGCTGCAGGCACTGGTCTTGCAGAATAGCCTGGAATGGATTGTGTCAAGTCCTGAGAGCTGGATGAAGAAACAGAGCCTGGCTGTGATAGCGAACGAAATACAAAAACCGCACGTGTGGCCGATGGGCCGGGTGCAATAAGGACACGCACAGCATCCTTGCAGAATCAATTAGAGGCATGCTGATCCGGGGAGCGCGGGATCGTGCCCGGCTCAAAGACGTCCGCTCCGTCCAGGTAGCCCCGAGTGCGCCGCTGATTACATGCGCGGGGTGTAGGGGTCGGGGGTGCACTCGGCGCTGTAGCTGCGAGCTTTGGCAAGACAGAGACGAAAAAAGGACAGAGACGGAAAAACAAACATAGGAATAAAAAATGGAGAATGAGTTTTGACACAAAAGAGGTCGGAGATGGAAGAGAAAATTGAAGAGCGCTGACCGAAATTAATTGTTCTTTTGTGTAGCTGCCGGCGGGGCACATGACAGCGTGTGTAAGTGCGCGACTGTCGACTTGCCGTGACGTCACATGACTTGTCATTTGGTCTGTCTTGCCCCGGCGCTCTGTACCCGGGGAGACAAACGTGGTCAAAAGTTAATTTGCACGATTAGGTTTGGAGAGCAACAGGGTGTGCCACAAAGCGCTTCAGACGCAGGAAACCAAAAAGGCGCGTTGGGCGAGACGTCGATATCTCATCACCAGGCTTCGAGACTTTGGACCCGATACAAGTTTACTGTGCATGTACTACAGGTTGTTGACTCGCTGCAGGTAGCGAAAGGTAGAGATGTGTTGAGGTAACAACGTTGCTATTTAGAGTAGAGTACGGTAGTATGGGGAAACACACACATATGTACATTCTGAAAGTAAATATACATTATTAGGCTTCGAGACTTCGGACCCAATAGAGTAGTTCAGTGGGAAATCCGCATAACGACGTGCTGAGTATAGTGGTGAAGCGTACAGTGGGTGGGGGTACTGTAGAATGAGTGCCAACAAATACGCAAAGGAAAACGCTCTAGATTTGAAGGTTCTGACGAATAATTTGGTTTTCATACAAACCCATTTTCAAACTGTGTCTGAAACTATCACACGGTTAGAAAAGTCAGAGCAAGAGATGCCGGAAGCCCTCAAATTAGTTGAGGAAATGGCACAGAGAATTAATGAGACGCCAAGTACACCGGTTACTGAACGTGTAAAACAGAAGTGGAAATCAATTTTATGTAGAAATAACGGATGTGGAACATTGTGTAACATAAACAGCAAATTAATGGACATAGAGTCACCCGAGAATAAAGGACTGTCTCTTAGAGACTGCAATGATGTTGGGTTTTTTTCATTTTGCTCCCAACACGTCATGCGACGTAGAGCTCAGCTTTTCACAGTACAAACTGTGTTTGGCAGATAACCAAAAAAGATTTACGTTTGAGACACTGAGAATGTATCTTGTAGTACATTGCAATTCGGTACTGTAACTGCACTTCCTAAATACGACAATAGGATAAATGAAGAAGTCCACACCTGTGGAGTAACGGTTAGCGCGTCTATCCGCGAAACCAGGTGGCCCGGGTTCGACTCTCGGTCGGGACAAGTTACCTGGTTGAGGTTTCTTCCGGGGTTTTCCCTCAACCCAATACGAGCAAATGCTGGGTAACTTTTGGTGTTGGACCCCGGACTCATTTCACCGGCATTATCACCTTCATCTCCTTCAGACGCTAAATAACCTAAGATGTTGATAAAGCGTCGTAAAATAGCCAACTAAAATAAATAAAAAATAAATGAAGAAACTAAAATTGCTACATGTTTATTTCCACCATTAACACAAATGCTTATAAAAGACAGGAGAATAAATGTTTTTCACATTCTTTTGACACTATCATTGTGTAATGTATATTTACTTTCAGAATGTACATATGTGTGTGTTTCCCCATACTACCGTACTCCATTCTAAATAGCAACGTTGTTACCTCAACACATCTCTACCTTTCACTACCTGCAGCGAGTCAACAACCTATAGTACATGCGCAGTAAACTTATTGCATCGGGTCCAAAGTCTCGAAGCCTGTACATTACACAGTGACAATGTCAAAAGAATGTGAAAAGCATTTATTCTCCTGTCTTTTATAAGCATTTGTGTTTAATTATACACAGTGTTAATGGTGGAAATAAGCATGTAGCAATTTTAAGTTTTTCATTTATCCTATTGGTCGTCTTTAGGAAGTGCAGTTACAGTACCGAATTGCAATGTACTACAAGATACATTCTCAGTGTCTCAAACGTAAATCTTTTTCGGTTATCTGCCAAACACAGTTTGTACTGCGAAAAGCTGCGCTCTACGTCGCATGACGTGATAGGAGCAAAATGAAGAAACCTAACATCATTGCAGTCTCTAAGAGACAGTCCTTTATTCTCGGGTGACTCTATGCCCACTAATTTGCTGTTCATGTTACACAATGTTCCATATCCGTTATTTTTACATAACATTGATTTCCACTTCTGTTTTACACGTTCAGTAACAGGTGTATTTGGTGTCTCATTAAATCTGTGTCGTTTCCTCAACTAATTTGAGGGCTTCCGGCATCTCTTGCTCTGACTTTTCTAACTGTGTAATAGTTTCAGACACAGTTTCAAACTTCCGACGGAGGTGAGAAAGAGTTAGATGTTAATAGCGTGTGGGACAATATCCGAGATAGTATCAAAATTGCAGCTGAGCAGAGCATAGGTTATCACGAAACTAAGAAAAAGAAACCGTGGTTTGATGAAGATTGTTCCATTGCAGTAGATAGAAGGAAACAGGCAAAATTGAAATTCTTACAGGATCCAGTTCAGGAGAATAGAGATATTATTTCAATGAAAGAGGGAAGCAAGTCGTACACTTAGGAATAAAAAGAGAGATTACTTGAAGGAAAAACTGAATGAGGTAGAAACAAATAGTAAGAATAAAAACATTCGAGATTTATATAAGGGTATAAAGGAATTTAAAATGGATATCAGGCAAGGGTAAACGTGATCAAGAATGAGAATGGTGACTCACTTGCAGACTCTCATTCAATCCTTAACAGATGGAAAAACTATTTTGGGCAACTACTAAATATACATAGGCCAAGTAGAAATGATCGGGACGAAATTGAAATACAAACTGCTGAGCCATTTATACCGGAACCCACACTTCCTGAAGTCGAATTTGCGATAGAAAATCTGAAACAGTACGAGTCTCCAGGTATTGATCAAATTCCAGCAGAATTAATACAAGAGGGTGGAAGCGTATTACTTAGCAAAATTTATAAACTCGTACTTGCAATTTGGGAAAAGGAAATTGTACCAGAACAATGGAAGGAATCCATAATCGTACCTATTTTTAAGAAGGGGGACAAGACTAACTGTAGTAACTTTCCAGGAATATCACTTTTGTTGGCGTCGTACAAAATGTTGTCGAATATCCTTTTGAGAAGATTAACTCCATATGTAGATGAAATTATTGGGGATCATCAGTGTGGTTTCAGGCGTAATAGGTCGACTATTGATCAGATTTTCTGTATTCGACAGATATTGGAGAAAAATGGGAGTATAAGGCTACAGTACATCAGTTATTCATAGATTTAAAAAAGGCGTATGACTCGGTTAAGAGAGAAGTTTTATATGATATTCTTATTGAATTTGGTATTCCCAAGAAACTAGTTCGATTAATTAAAATGTGTCTCAGTGAAACATACAGCAGAGTCCGTATAGGTCAGTTTCTATCTGATGCTTTTCCAATTCACTGTGGTCTAAAGCAGGGAGATGCACTATCACCTTTACTTTTTAACTTCCCTCTGCAATATGCCATTAGGAAAGTGCAGGATAACAGAGATGGTTTGGAATTGAACGGGTTACATCAGCTTCTTGTCTATGCGGATGACGTGAATATGTTAGGAGAAAATACATAAACGATTAGGGAAAACACGGTAATTTTACTTGAAGCAAGTAAAGCGATCGGTTTGGAAGTAAATCCCGAAAAGACAAAGTATATGATTATGTCTCGTGGTCAGAATATAGTACCAAATGGAACTATAAAAGTTGGAGATTTATCCTTCGAAGAGGTGGAAAAATTCAAATATCTTGGAGCAACAGTAACAAATATAAAAGACATTCGGGAGGAAATTAAATGCAGAATAAATATGGGAAATGCCTGTTATTTTTCGGTTGAGAAGCTTTTGTCATCTAGTCTGCTGTCAAAAAATCTCAAAGTTAGAATTTATAAAACAGTTATATTACCGGTTGTTCTGTATGGCTGTGAAACTTGGACTCTCACTTTGAGAGAGGAACAGAGATTGAGAGCTTTTGAGAATAAGATTATTAGGAAAATATTTGGGGCTAAAAGGGATGAAGTTACAGGAGAATGGAGAAAGTTACACAACGCAGAGCTGCACGCATTGTATCCTTCACCTGACATAATTAGGAACATTAAATCCAGACGTTTGAAATGGGCAGGACATGTAGCACGTATGGGCGAATCCAGAAATTCATACAGAGTGTTAGTTGGGATGCCAGAGGGTAAAAGACCTTTGGGGAGGCCGAGACGTAGATGGGAAGATAATATTAAAATGGATTTGAGGGAGGTGGGGTTATGATGGTAGAGACTGGATTAATCTATCTCAGGATAGGGACCAATGGCGGGCTTATGTGAGGGCGGCAATGAGCCTTCGGGTTCCTTAAAAGCCAGTAAGTATAGTAGTAGTATAGTTTGAAAATAGGTTTGTATGAAAACCAAATTATCCGTCAGAACCGTTCAAATCCAAAGCGTTTTCCTTTGCGTATTTGTTGTCATTCATTCTACAGTACCCCCACCCACTGTACGCTTTACCACTATACTCAGTACGCCGTTATGCGGTTTCCCACTAAACTGCTCTGTCGGGTACGAAGTCTCGACGCCTGGTAATTAGTGAGCTACTTTTCAACATAGTCCCCACCGAAATTGAGACTTTTACGTGCAGTGGGGTTAACTTTTTTATCCCTATGTCGTAGAAGTCTGCCGATGGGCTCGGAACCAGTGTGTAACAGCCGTCTACACCTCTCTGGCGAATGACAAATGTCTCAATTCCGGTGTAGAAAATGTTTAAAAGTAGCTCAACAGTTGCTGTATCTGTTCCAACAAATATTTCCATTGAAATTGTGTTTTCTTTGTGTAAACTGTCCCAGGGAAATTTAGTTTTTTTTTTTTCGGTTCTCGTAATTGGTTCGAGTGGCCAAAATTTGTACAAGCACTTGTTTTAACATTAACATGGTCGAAGAAAAAGAATAACTTTTATATCTGCCCTCATGACAATGTTTGCTTGTGAGCTGTGACGTAATACCTGAGCAGCCATAGACAAAATGATCCGCCGGACATGGACTGCGCGGACATACAGAGAAGTAAGGTGGCGGAACTTTCCACGGCGACAAGCCAGTCTCAGGGTCTCCTGCTGCCGTAAAATTTACGGCGTGACACCAGTAGCAGTGAGGTTAATTGGCAGTCCGACCTTCGATTCTCAATTCCAGTAGGCTGGCAATTGGCTTCGTGCCCCGTGGTGTTGGCAACCCTGAAGCCGTCGTTATGGCAGCTTTCACGCGCTGGAAGGTCGCTTTGCCGACTCGAAGTTGCTCCAATTTGAATTGTGATGTCAAGCCCACCGAAATATGCTCCAATTCTGTCATCAGTGCCGGCTACACATCGGTGACTTGTTAAAATATAATTTGTTTCATGTTATGGATACTTAAATATTCTTACCCATTTGCATAACAGACAGCTTAGCAATGACAAAACGCCCTGCAAATTTTGCTTTGAGCCCCGATCTAGAATAGAGCTGTTTTACACGCCGTAAATACAAAGTGACTCAATAGGCCTAAAACCGTACACAAATTAAACAAGAAATAGGTGATGCTCTACAGAACATTTTTAGATAGGAATCTTGGGATCTGCGACGGAGATATCGGCTTAAACATGTCTATCGCTATCGATTACTGTTTTCTATATTATCTACATTTATTAGCCCTATTTACAATTATAGCATAAGTTACTAGTGGCTTATGCAGCAAATGCTGCAAACTAAGTTCATTAGACGTTCAAATAAAGTTCTGCATATTTATTTTCAATGAAGAATACCAGACATTTTGAAAGTTATTTGCCTCCATAATAATGAAACATATTCCTTCTGGATTTTTTTTATGCCAAATACATTTTCGTGAACCTATCCACCTTCAGTTTTTGAGTTTCAACACGAAAACCCAAGTAAAAATGTCAGGACGATCAGTGGATTTTTCATGTGGGAGTAAAGCAATAGCTATTTCAGGTCATTGTGGATTGTAGGCGAAAGTTAAAAAAAGTCAGGTTTGCTATGCTTTCGAACAATAGACATAGCATCTTGGTATAGCTGCTGCATGCAGAGCTTGAAATGTAGAGGGTAAAATAATTTTACCCTGCTAAGAGATCTTGCTGAAATGATCGGGAGACTACAACATTTTGTAGGCTTCTTATTTTATCAGTAAGTAATACCTTTTGATCTTTCCTCAGGAACTGTAATTTTTGCGCTCTCTCGAGCCAATACTGAAGAGAATGACGCATATAAGTATCTACATCACACCGCCATTAAATATATGAAAAAGACCCAACCCCACTTGATTAATAACTATAAAAGTATTTGAATTTTAATAACAATATTATTATTTTACGTAAGTTTTGTAGTTATACAGGATGTAAGAACTTTAATGTTTACAATTTCAGGAACATGTTCCCTGACACGTTCTACGTTGATTAAACCTAACATACCTATATCCGAAATTGAGAGGTTTCAGAAATAACAGAGCTGGAAAAAATAGAACTTCTTGCAGCTCCAACCATTATACCGTTTATACAAGGCCTATTTTATGGCATTACTAAGTAGAGATACATAAGAAACGTTTGAAAAGCAGTGAATGAAGGAAATTTTACTTTTAAGGGAAATTAAATTGAAATTGTTTAGGTTGCTAAGGAAACGAAACAGACAACAATTTAAAATAACAGTTGTGGGAAAAATAAACCGCATTGTGACTAGTCTTTTTATTGAGTTTTGACCATTAAAACATGCCTTTTGTGAACACACATCAGGAATACGCCGACATAGTTCATGTGTATGGACTGTGTGATGGCAATGCAACAGCAGCTGTTTTGGCATATGAAGCACGGTTCCCAAATCGTAGGGTTCCTAGTGCACAGATATTTTCACGTGCCTATTGGCAAATTTCACAGACTGGTCAACTTCCAAGCGCTTGTGTGAAGAAGAAGAATGCACAACGACAAGAACAGGCACAGGTACAAGACATGATTATGATACTGTAGACGAAAATCCACGGTTAAGTACACGGAGGATTGCTGGACAGCTCGATGTAAATCATATGAAGGTATGGAGAACACTACATAAGGAATGTTTGTATCCCTATCACGACCAAGGAGTACAGCATCTTGAGCCACAAGATTTGGCTCCTCGTTTGAATTTATGTAACTGGTTAACGATTCAACCTCAATTGGTTGCAAAGATTTTGTTCACTGATGAGGCTACATTCACCAGAAATGGCATAACTGATTTTCGAAATAGTCATACATGGGCATATGAAAACCCGAATGCAATAAGAGAAAGACATTTTCAACGTCGATTTTCTATTAACGTGTGGTACGGTATGCTAAACGACAGACTTATAGACCCATTCCTCTTCGATCGCAATGTAACAGGAGAAGTTTTTTAATTATTTTTACGAAATGAACTTTCAGGTTTGCTGGAAGATGTTCCGTTGGCTGTGAGACATGACATGTACTTCCAACATGATGGTCATCCTGCTCACTTCTCTCTCCGTGTGCGAAACTTTTTGAATGAACATTTTTTCAATCGCTGGATAGGTCGTGGTGGTCCTCAAGCATGGCCTCCAAGGCCACCTGACTTAACGCCTTTGAATTATTACCTGTGGGGTGATATGAAAAGAATGGTGTATGCAACAGAAGTTGACACACGTTACCAGTTGCGAAACAGAATCATTGCTGCTTCTGAATTAATAAAGAACAGCCCTCGTACCATTCAATCAGCCACAAATGGACTTCTGCGTAAGGCCGAGAACTGTATTGCCGCTCAAGGAGGACATTTCGAGCAGAGACAGAATTAATCACATTTTCCGCAAGAAGTACAGTGTTTGGAATCTTAAGGACATTGCACTGCTTCTTTCATACTCACAAATAGTTGATATTAAAATGTAATATGGTGGTAATAAAAATAATGACATAGACATGTCACTTTCTGAAATTGGTGTTACTTCTTTCAGTATTCAGCGATAAAATTAAACTCAAAATATTTAACTTTGGGGTACAAATACTCCAAACCTATAGAACTTTGGATATAGGTATGTTAGGTTTAATCGACGTAGAACGTGTCAGGGAACATGTTCCAGAAATTCTAAACATTAAAGTTGTTACACCCTGTATATGCTCAGTAAATTATACAAATGAAGATCTAATTTAAGATATTCTCTACATCTACTTATATAACTCCAAAAAATTTCACTTTCATATCATCAATATAGCATTAATATGTATAATTAATGAAAAATAGTCACATCATGGCATTAACTACAATAATATTTCATTTCTAATGGTAATAATGTCATCAAAACCACCTCAAGTTTTGTAGTTCTTAATATCCAATACACAGCTGTACTCAGAAAATTACACACCACAGAATCAGACCTGTAAATTAGTTTTAATAAGTCTTGAAGTTTTTAATAACCAATTGAATTTGAACTCTAAATATGTCAGCAATTCTGCAAGTCATGGCCTTCGTTGAATAGCCTATTGTTTATTGTAGTCTGTGTTTTGTTTTTTTCTGAAATGCAATTAAATTCTCAAAACTGACGAAAGATAGATTTTGGAAAATAGGAAAATTATTAGGAAAATTAACATTTCACTGAAAACCATTATTTTTCTGAAAAACTTTGCGTTCCAACCTTCAATATGACGGGTCATTTATTAAAATCCGTTCAGCCGTTTTCCCATAATTTCCATTACCAGTTCAAATTATATATATAATCACAGTGGGTACAGCTCAGATTGGTAAATTACATGAAAGGGCTGTCGTTGACTGTTATCACGTTTTGTAATGTGGATACGACAGACAGAACCACCTGGTGGACGATAGGTCAACAAGCAAAACATGATGGATTGCCTATATGTAAATAATAAAGTGTGAATATTAAATGTAATAACAAATAATGTAGGGCCTAAATACTGAATGTTGGTGACCGTCATTTCAAACACCTGCGTCCACGCCTGTGGAGTATCGGTCACCGCGTTTGGCCGCGAAACCAGGTGGCCCGGGTTAGATTCCCGGTCGGGGCAAGTTACCTGGTTGAGGTTTTTTCCGGGGTTTTCCCTCAACCCAATATGAGCAAATGCTGGGTTAACTTTCGGTGCTGGACCCCGGACTCATTTCACCGCCATTATCACCTTCATCTCATTCAGACGCTAAATAACCTAAGCTGTTGATAAAGCGTCGTAAAATAACCTACTTAAATAAATAAATAAATAAATAAATCAAACACCTGCTGTGAGCTACAGGTCAAGTTTTATTACCCTACCGCCACTTCCAACTGACTCCTAACGAATATTCACACGTTTATCGCTGGGATTGTGGCGCTGGAAATCAATTTAGAACACTTTTATCTCAGCCACGACACATTTCAATTTTTATTGTACAATATAAATGCAATTATCATTACAATGACACAATAATTCTTGCAGATAACACAGAAAAAACTTCGTAAACGTAATTAACAGTCGCAGTTTCATTTCACTTCCACTAGATGGACTCAGAATTCCAGCAGACGGTATGGTACAGGCGTAGCAGGGATGCCAATATCGGCAAACGAAATGAAACTGTGAGGAATGTTACAACAGGTGTGCTAAACGTTAGGAATGTTACAATGGGTGTGTAGCAGGTTAGGTTAGGTTAGGTTAGGTTTTGTTAGGTGTGTAAGATAATATGAATGGTTACCAGAGTTGGCGACACTGCAATCATTTTCCCACTCTACCTCAAATAACGTCACAACGACGGAATGTGGCCGCCTTCTTTCTTCAAGTACGACGATTTTCCTATATAAGGAACCTATTTAGGGCGGGTTGGGTGGGACCACAGCTCTCCCAGTGATCACATCGAGTTTCTGCTACTCCACACTACAAAACTAAGGTATTTTCAGTGTTTGTTTTTAATTACCTATACTGGCAGTACATTAATAGTACTTCACCGAGCTACAAAATGGTAGTTCTTAACTCAAAAACAATTTTGAAATGTAAATAAAATATATAAAAATTAATTGTAAATAAAAGTAAATAAAATAAATGTTACTAATGATGATGGTAATAATGATAATGGCATTGATATTGGTACTGATGCTAATGACACTGATAATTTATGCTGCCAGTAATAATGCTGATAATTGTGGTATACTGACGATTATGATGGTAATAATGACAATTGTACTAATGATTATGTTGATAGTAGTGATGTAGATGGCAATGATGTTGACTTATTGGCTTATTTTACGACGCTGTATCAACATCTAGGTTATTTAGCGTCTGAATGATATGAAGGTGATAATGCCGGTGAAATGAGTCCGGGGTCCAGCACCGAAAGTTAACCCAGCATTTGCTCGTATTGGGTTCAGGAAAAACCCCGGAAAAACCTCAACCAGGTAACTTGTCCCGGCCGGGATTCGAACCCGGGCCACCTGGTTTCGCAGCCAGACGCGCTGACCGTTACTCCACAGGTGTGGACGGCAATGATGTTGATTCCGATGATAACGGTGCTGATGATTATGATAGTAATGGTGATAATACCGATGATGGCGATACTGATAATGGTATTGATTATTTTGATACTAATTATAATAGTAGGCCCTAATGATAATAATGTCGATGTTGATACTGATGATAAAGGCATTGATTATTATGATGATAATAATGATAATTGTAATGATGATAATGGTACTAATAATTGTGCTGATAATAATTATGTACACTGATGTTCAAAAATATCTGACCCTACTAATCGATTGTGGTCGATAATTTGTTGGTGTAAGTGTGGCTTCTTTAGTTATTATTTCTATGAATAGATGGCGGAGATAATAATCAGTGTTGCCAATCATACATAAATATACCCACATTATAGAATTCAATATTTCATGCCCCTCTACTGATTGTAAAACAACAATGGCTGTAGCTGGAAATCGCTGATATTGTCAATTATGAGAATAATTTCTGCTTAATCTACATAATCATTTCCCCCCCCCCCGTACATTTTTTAACCGCTCCAATAAAGGTGCCAATATGGTGAGCATTAGCTGAATTTTTCCAAAGTTTGTCAATTTTTTATATCTTTGGTTCTGATTTATCCGTTGGCTGGAAAGTTCGCTTACACGATCATAAAATCGTAGGTCAGATATCTTTGAATGCCAGTGTACATGATGATGATTATGATAATGATGATGGTACCTATTGAAGTTTATAATGGTAGTAATGATAATGGTACTGATGACTATGATGGTAGTAATGATGATGATACTGATGATAACACAGATGATACTATAATGATGGTACTAAAGACAATGCTATTGATCATTACGATGGAACTGATTGTTATGATGATAGTAATGATCCAGATAGTACTGATGATTACGATGGTAGCAATGAAAATGGTACAGATGATGATACTGAAGATAATACTTATGATGATGGTACTGATGATGATACTTATGATGATGGTACTGATGATAATGATACTGATGATATGATGATGATACTTATGATGATGACACTTATGATGATGGTACTGATGGTGATACTGATGATGATGGTACTGATGATAATGATACTGATGATGATGGTACTGATGATGATACTTATGATGATGGTACTTATGATAATGATACTGATGATGATACTTATGATGGTACTAATGATGATACCTATGAATGGTACTGATGATAATGATACTGATGATGATACTTATGATGGTACTGATGATGATACTTATGATGATGGTACTGATGATAATGATACTGATGATGATACTTATGATGATGGTACTGATGATAATGACACAGATTATTATGATGGTAGTAATAATAATAATGACACTAATAATAATTGGCTACTGATGATATTTTTGAAAATGATATTGATAATAACAATACTGATTATTGTAATAGTAGTAACGATAAAGGTACTTATGATAATACTGATGGTACTTATAATGGTAGTGATGATACTGATGATAATGACACTGCTTTTATAATAGTAATAATAATGGTACCGATGATAATACTGATAACGGTGTCGATGATACTGATGATGATACTTATTATAATGGTGCTGATAATAACACTGATAATGGTACTGATTATTATGATAGTAGTAATAATGTTACTGATGGCGGTGCTTCTGATATTGGGCTGATGATACTTATAATAATAATACCTAATGATGATAACGGTAATGATGACAGTAATAAATGATAATGGTACAGATGTGAATAATGCTGATGATACTTATGACAGAGGTACTGATGATACTGGTGATAATGGTAGATTATTATGACAGTAGTGATTATAATTATGATCCTTATTATATTACTGATAATGTTACTGTTGATTATGATGGTCGTAATGATGATACTGATACTCAAGTTTATGCTGATGACAACGGTACTGATGATGATGATGATGATGATGATGATGTTGATGATAGTTGTATTTAGTGGTTCGGTTATAATGATAATGTTACTATAATAATGGTGTTGATAACGAAGTATGATTTGTAATATGATGGAGGTGTAGGCTAATTAAGACAATGTTGACGCAACTAAGTCCACTGTACGCTGTAAATATGCTCTACCGTTTCAGTAGCGTCGCTTTATAAAAATTTAACATAATATCTGCTAACATCTTTGACTTAGCAGCCGTCTCGCATGTAATCAGTATAGCTACAATAAATTGAATGGACGCCATGGGTTTGAGTGATATAAACATGACCAACAATTCACATTAACATTCTGGTAAGCTACATAGGCCTACAAACTGTACAGATACGACATTTGCAACTACAATTTCCAGAACATACTAATATGATAACTCATAACTCACCAGGTTAAGATGAGACAATCACAAAACTGGTCACATAGTACATTCGTGTTGATTCTAGTTCACAGACAATCACTAACGTTTATTTAGAACATAAACTTGTAGTTCATTAAACTTCTAATCTAATCCTCCACTTGTATTTACCACTAAGAAAGCCACTTTGAACAGAAAACAACACTTTCTACAAACGAAATAATACGCACTTCACTACGGCAGCCATTTGCATTGCTTTGATTTTGCTAGTTTGTCATTTGTTTCTCGAAAAAGGAAAGATGTTCTGCTAGTGAACGTCACGACCACCAGAGAACAGCTGTTTTTTTGGTAGTTAGAAATAAGTGCCTAGCAACAGAATAATAGAAAGTATGCACGTCCTCGGCAAACCTCCAATAAAATCTAGCTCTTTCCTGTACTGTTATTCCACGATTAATTAATTGTATGTAACATACTGAAAAGTAATAGGCTTAAAACCTTGGCTTAATTTGAAATGGGGCAAGGGAAATACGATTCCGTTATCATTACAGCTAACATAATCTCAACAAAATTAAACCTACTAGTAACTGAATATAGGACGTAACGCTGCAAGCCGGAAGGTCACGGGTTCGATTCCCGATGGGATCATGGATTTTTCCATTGATCTGATCCTTCCAGCCGCATTATGATCTTGGGATCTACTCAGTCTCTAACAAAAATGCGTACCATTAATGCCGATTTCTGTAAAGGTTAATCTCTAGATATTCTCTGGGCCGATTTGGCCTGTCTTGGGTTTGACTTTACCTTTTAATAATCGAATATCGAAACAAGAGACTGAATGGTTGATAGGCCTATATCTAATATTTACTTAATTGAATTCTTCAATATCTTCGATGACATTTTTTTTTGTAATATGTTCGTATTCTGTTCTTTAACTTTTTGTTAAATTTTAACTGCTTGTATACTTTGTGACCTGGTAGAGTGTAATAGAAGGCCCTATGTCCTTAGCTCTACAGTATAAATAAAGAATAATAATAATAATAATAAAAATTATTATTATTATTATTATTATTATTATTATTATTATTATTCCTCTTACAATAAGTTATTTTTAACAGCCTCAGTTGCTGAAGATTGCAACTCGCTTCCGGTGACGTAACGGGTTGTTATGCAATAACGGTTATACGTAGTAAATATGCAAACATTAGGTAGTTGCTCACCACTAGGATCGCTAATATCGCCTCATTACAGGCAATGCAAAATAGTTCCGTCACAGTCTATTGTTTCTAGCACCCTCAAAACTCAAGCTTCGTGACTGTATATAGTAGACTGTGGTTATACTAAGGCCGTGTCTCAAAGCTACATTTTCAGCTGAAGTGAACTAGATTGTTGACTAAATAACCGGATGTGACGTCAGAAGTTATGATCCAAAGCTACATAGTGCATAGCAATCAAGTCCGTAGTAGCTAGTAAACGAAAATGCTTTCTTGATTGTTGACTTGTTCACTAAACAAACATGGATACCTCATCAGCAATTGGGGTTATGAAATCTGAAAATGCTTTGGAAGTGAAATAATGTAAATATAATGTAGAATAACACGTTAACTTTGAACACTGACATTGTTAGTACCTTCTGTACAATGTTTTAAACATTACTGTAATATATTAAGCCCTTATCTTTTCCACATAACTCGTAATGAAACTGCATTAGGACACTGCCTTCTTAATTCAGTTCTGCACTGTGATGTCATGGTTTTTAGGAAAATAGTCTATGAAGAAGGCCATGTTTCAAACATGCATTTTCAAAGCTCCCTAGTGTGTAGTTCACAAGTCACCTAGTTGCTAGTCATTAGTGTGTAGTATGGACTTGAGCTTTGAGACACGGCCTAAAAGTCAGGTTATGAACCGACTAAACCGGATGCAACGCTCTGTTGCCATATAGTGGCGCGAGATTCAAAGCGTGTTCAGCGTTTGTCACCGATATGTTTAAAATAACTACTGTATATAGTTCTCGATAACACTATCAATAATATTAGTAATTAAAATTACTGTTTTTAAGAAAGCGCGAGCTAATGACGCTGGTACGAAATGCGACTCGTAATGCACGTGGTACTGCAAATGAATTGGCTACACTGTCTCCGTGATTCCGTTGCCAGATTTTCGTTAGCAGACGACATTTTCACGCGAGGTCCAATGAAAAGCTCCGTTCTCGTTCTCCCCTCCATCCTCCACACTCAACACGTGATCACTGCACAGGCTACCCCTCTAACCCCCACTTTCCTCTCGCTATCCCAACTACTTCCTGTTGAGTCGGTTCATAACCTGGCTTTTAGTATAGCATGTCTCACCGTGAAACGAGAGGGTCCGGGTTCAAATTCTGGTTGTTTTCCTTCAACCAGCTAAAGCAGAATTGCTGCGAAACAGTTGGCGTTGGACCTCGAACTCATTTCGTCATAATTAAATTCACATATCAGCATAGCCCGGGTTAAGTTCACGGTTCAGCGGGCTGTACTTGTACAAGAGCGCGGCCGTTCGGCTACCCAATCATTCACAGAATAGGAGTGGTAACCACAATAAGCCTCAGGCTGCAGTGAATGCCTTCGAGTCTCTCATTCGTACAAGAGGGAGGAGGGAAGAGGGGTTGAGCAATGATTTCGTTTAAATCAAGATTACATAAATTCTTGCTTAACAGAATAATTACTATTTAATATCATATATAATACATTACATTATAAAGTAATATAATACATCATAAAATTATGTATCAAATGTGTTTAATAACTGTGTACAATATAATATAGGCCTATTATTTTACTTCTTACTAGCCGTACCCGTGCGCTCCGCTGCACCCGTTACAAATAAATATAAAGTAATTACATAATTAAAATAGGACATTTATTCCAGGAAACATTCGTGTATGATAGAAGGATAAATCGTTTAATATGTTACTTAATTTAAATTGTATTTAAAATATTAAAATGCGATCATTTTGATCCAGACACCACTCATTTGGTGCAATGACAATTCCTTTAACATGTTTCTTAATTGTTATTACCAATTATTTTTGGAAAAGCGAAAATTAACAGAAAAATTTTGGCTACAGATTTATTATTATGTTTATATTATATTATATTATGAAAAAGTGTGTTGATAACGGATGTACTCGAATTAGAAACTTTTTAATTTGTTGTGGGAGCTCTTGAATCTCAGGAGGAACAACTTTTACAACAGCGCAACATAATCTGCTTGGCTCATTACACAATTTTTTTGCATTGCATTTATTGCATATGTATTTTATGTATTTTAACACGATTCAATTGAGCATAGTTAAAATTTGAATTATAAAATAATGGATTGCTAAGCTAACGTACTATTACTGCATACTAAATCAATACACTCTCGTTGTTCGTTAATTCTCTGAGATAAAAATGAATATGTTCATAAACATTATTTTCAGAAATACAGGAAATGAATATACAAAATAACCTATGAAGTTTTCTGTGCATAAGAAGCTATTTTAATCTTACTTGTCCTCAATTCACTCACAAGTTACTGTAATAACATTATAGCATTATGTCCATCCAGAGAAACTACACTTTCCAATGATGAAATAATAATTAATTATACAAATCGATTAATTTAGCTTCCGATATTACTTCATACAATCACAAAAACATTCTCTGTAGGCTATGTTTCATAGCTTTCGATTTTTGTGTCCAAGGCCCCTTATAGACGAAGTCATTTGTTTTTTATTTGAATACACCGCCTTAGATCGCAGTTATTTTAATTTTAAAACTCATTTATCTCATTAAATATCAGTCCTATCAAATTTTTTGAGAGAGTAAAACTTATCAGAAATCATGTTTAAAGAAACTTTTGTCATGTAACATATTTCACAAAAATCAATAATAAGCGAGATATTTCGATTTATTTAATTCAGGCCCCCTTATAACCCCCCTTTTAAATAATACATTTTGAATGCCATATAGCCTATAATCTAAGTTACAACGAACTTAATTTATATTCCAATTTTCATATAAATCGGTTCAGCCATTATCGCGTGAAAAGGTAACAAACATACAGACAGACATACAAACAAAAATTTCAAAAAAGCGATTTTCGGTTTGAGGGTGGTTAATTATATATGTTAGGACCAATTATTTTTGGAAAATCGAAAATTCCCAGAAAAATTTCGGCTACAGATTTATTATTAGTATAGATGTAGCAGATTTGTTTCTCCATTTTCCAGTCGTCTAGGCCATCAAATCATCACATATTTTGCATTGTTGATGGGATCAGTAGAGTCTAGATCACTGCCTGCTGGATCGCATCCTATAACCAAAGTCTAGTATATACAGTCACGAAGCTTGAGTTGTGAGTGTGCTAGGAACAATAGACTGTGCCGGTACTATTTCGCATTGTCTGTAATGAGGCGATATTAGCAATCCTAGCGGTTACTAACTACCTATGGATGCATATTTACTACATATTGAGTTTCGTGACTGTAATACTAGATTATGCTATAACTTCGTAAACTGTTTGCTCAGTCAAAGCCATTTTGCTGATAGGTGGCAGGCAGTACACACCGCTATTAACATTATCCCTAACGATATGTAGTTTTTACGTAAGTGCTGCACGTAGTCACCGAATAAAATGATTTCCAAGTGACTGTACAATTGTGCGTTAGTAATGCAGAAATCAGCTCCTGTGATGGTTTTCCACACAACCAGAGCCTTCTTTAGTTACAAGCCGGAGCATGGGTAGGTTTGGCAACGCAGAGTGGAGGCGGGCGGAGGCGAAATAAAGGCATGACGTTTGACGTTTTAGTGCTTTGATTTCGTTGTCACGTGTACATTTTCGACATTAATTGATACAAAACTAAGTGCATGTGATCAAGATTCAGTGTATTGATGTACGTAATTTATTACGGAATCCGAAATTGTATTTTATTTGAGTTTCAGAATACCGCGTAAGCACTTGCGTACAGCCACTTATAACTTAAAAGAATTAAAAGCATATTTACGTGTTTTTTTATTGATGGTACAAGGCAAAATAAATATATATTTAGAGAAATGTTAGTTGTACCAAAAATAAATAAAATGACGACGTACTTTCGCAACACCCTATTCCAAACAATTAACCATTATGTGGCTAGTAAATTGACAATGTTTTGCCGCTTTATGTTGTTTCACCTCTGACGTGAAAAGTCTAGGATATCATATACATTTTAATTTCATGTGATTATCTGTCGTCCTTTTGTATGAATATTTCAGATGCCCAGGAAGCCACTTTTAGCTTAAACCTGGCCAGTCACCATAACAATACTGTTATCCTGAATTATTTGTTATAAACTTTTTAAAATACGGTATAATTGTAAATATATATAACTACAGAAAACAAGCTAACAATGTAAATTATGCAAATAAAATAAAAATTTAAATAGAGGAAACTCTTGACATATTATAATAAAATATGAGGATGTAAATACCGTTAGGCCAAGTATAACAATCTATGAAAAAATGAAGAAACATATCTTCAACATAATTATGTAACAAAACACATCATTACTTATTATGTGCCCATTAGCGTAAACTCACTGAACTTTAAATCCTGTAAATACGAAGTGAAAAGAAACATGTTTATAACTAATTTATTACAAAAGAAATAATATTAATAAACAAACCTTGAAAACCTACAAATTGAGTGTATGCATCTACAAATTATAGGTAGTTCTGGCGTATAGCAGGCATTCCGAATCTTCAACAAAACTGCAACATTTATGGGGTCATAAAACAGCTGTTTACAATGAACTTGAAAATCAACGGCGTAACCTTTATTGATATAGCAGGCGAGACCCAAAAATTTGGCCAGAATTCTGATACACCACAAACCACAAGCAAGACTATAAAAATGTACAAATCAAGATTTCAGATATAACTCCCTGTAAAGTTGATTTGAATAATTTCGAGGGAAAAATTGTTCCGGAGTCGGGTATCGAACCCGGGACCTTTGGTTTAACGTACCAACGCTCTGCCACTGAGCTACTCGGGAACTCTAACCGACACCGATCCAATTTTTCCCTCTATATCCACAGACCTCAAAGTGGGCTGACAACCGTCAAGCAACCAACTTCGAGTGCACACTAACTCCGTGTGACTTAAATTGTGGTTTTCTGTTAACGAACAGTGACGTTTATTAAACGTTAAACCAAAGGTCCCGGGTTCGATACCCGGCTCCGGAACAATTTTTCCCACGAAATTATTCAAATTAACTTTACAGGGAGTTATACCTGAAAATCTTGATTTGCATAATACACGTCACTGTTCGTTAACAGAAAACCACAATTTAAGTCACACGGAGTTAGTATGCACTCGAAGTTGGTTGCTTGACGGTTGTCAGCCCACTTTGAGGTCTGTGGATATAGAGGGAAAAATTGGATCGGTGTCGGTTAGAGTTCCCGAGTAGCTCAGTGGTAGAGCGTTGGTACGTTAAACCAAAGGTCCCGGGTTCGATACCTGGCTCCGGGACAATTTTTCCCTCGAAATTATAAAAATGTAGTTTATACAATATTTAATATTTAGAAGAATTGTCAATCACTTCGTCATTAATAATAACCATAAAAATTGCCAAAGACTGCAGCCATATTTTCATTTATTGTCTTGTTTTTATCGCCAACACGCACTTAGTTTATAATACATCAACAATTAACGTTTGGTACGACCGCGAACATAATTCCATCGACACACACTTATATTGTAACATTAATTTACGTTGTAAATCGATATTAGCAGAAACACGTGTTCTGTGTGGTCGGCCTCCGGTTGACAGTTAATTACAGTGTTGCCGAATTACGGCTCCGGCTTGTAACTGAAGAAGGCTCTGACACAGCTCTTTGGATGGCATCGAGTTTCTTGATGTGGTTTGAGCCCAAATTTCTGACGCCTAGGACATGCATGATCGCGTAACTGATGTGTACAGCAATAGTTTGGTTTTGAGGGGATAAACTGATAATGTTAATATCTATGTACATTACCTGCCACCTAGCGGCTGCTCGCACATAAGCGTTGATTGAGCAGGCAGTGTCAGCAGCCATACGATACGATCCAGCAGGCAGTGGTCTACACATTACAGATAATGGGAGATTTATTATTTCATTAACTGCATTTATTATTTCATTAACTGTATTTATTATTTCATTAACTGTATTTATTATTTCATTAACTGTATTTAGTATTTCATTAACTGTATTTATTATTTCATTAACTGTATTTATTATTGCATTAACTGTATTTATTATTTCATTAACTGTGTTTATTATTTCATTAACTGTATTTATTATTTCATTAACTTTATTTATTATTTCATTAACTGTATTTATTACCGAATACACCTACGTGTACCTAAATTTATTAATTGTATAGTATTTGGTAACCGATGGCCGTGAAATATTATTAAATTTAATAAAAAATAAAGGCTATTATGTACTTGAGAACAACATAAAATGGCGATCGATTCGAATTATTTTTCTTCACAAACTGATAAGACGAAAATGTAATAATGTGGCACAAACAGAATATACACAAGTTATTTACATAACTGTACCTTCAGCAAGAAACTTCGGGTCCAAAGAGCTCCATACTTCAAATACTTACCTCAGAGAAGTATGTCTGAATTGGACGATTGTCATACACAGTCAGATTTACAGTTCACAAAGAAGTCATAAAAGGTTCTTGAAACAGAAATTCACCTGGAAAAAGTACGATAATACTCAAGAAATACCGTACTATCACAGTCTACTATATACAGTCGCGAAGCTCAATATGTAGTAAAAATGCAAACATGGGTAGTTGCCCACCACTAGGATCGCTACTATTTTCTCATCATCGCAGATCTCTCTCCTAGTAGACGACAAAATATGTTACACTTTCGTTGTGTTCTTTTGGAAAAATTAACACCTTCCTTCCATTATTGAAATATTAAATGCATAAAGTTAATTTATTATATTATTGAAGTATATTAAATTCCACCATAAACTCGAAGATACCTGCAAGAAATAGGTTAATATTATTTTTGTTTGTGCAAAACGAACTGAAATTTACTATAATCGCTTCACTCATTCAAGATTATAGCGATAATTAACTATGAAACCAATAAATATTAATTTGCATTTCCCTTTACAACAACAATAATAATATTGGAAATATGAATTAATGGAGTAACTTACGTGTACCGGTACTTGTAGTGTAGGCTTACGTAGTTAACAAAGTGGGATGAGGTTAAGCAATAATAATCACACCAGAATTGGAAATAAAACGTGATCAATAAATTTTATTGTAACAGACTTACTTTTTCTACGTCTCTAGTAAAGTAACAAATAAAAATCCTTTGAAAAAAAAAGTAGGCCTAAGCAATAATAATCCCACCAGAATTGAAAATAAAACGTGATCAATAAATTTCATTAAAAGAAACTTAATTTTTCTACGTCTCTAGTAAAATATTATTATTCCAATTATTGTATTTTAGCCATTAACATTTTCATTATAACCAAAAACGAACATTTCACAAGCATCAATGTAAAATACGCAACGAGCTAGCACTCGATGGAAATACGACACAGTCCAAAGTCGACCGTGGACAGTCTATTGTTTCTAGTTGCTAACCACTTGGAGCGCTTTATTACGAGATATGCAAAAAACTCACCTCAAGCTTCGCGACTGTATATAGTAGACTGTGGTACTATTCTTTTGTAGAAATACCCAAGAATAGTTTCTAAAATCTGCTCTCTCATAGCTTGCTGCCCTTTCGCTACAAAGAACTCCTTAAAAGGAAACAATGACGAAATATCACACACGTTCTCAGTATCGGTTGTTTCTATGTTTACTTTTTATCCCTGGAGAGCGCTAATTTGGAAACATTCAAGCAGACGCTGAACCCTGGAGACTTATCTCAAGGCCGAAAGTCACCCATACAAGAGGGCATTTGCCCGGGGATTGTGTTTGTACAGGCTTACCTGCAGTATCAGGTATTTGTAGCTCACACACTCATTACGGGAATGGATCGAGGAAAACATTTTTGTAACGATGTTATGATTTATTTAACGACGCTCGCAACTGCAGAGGTTATATCAGCGTCGCCGGATGTGCCGGAATTTTGTCCCGCAGGAGTTCTTTTACATGCCAGTAAATCTACTGACATAAGCCTGTCGCATTTAAGCACACTTAAATGCCATCGACCTTGCCCGGGATCGAACCCGCAACCTTGGGCATAGAAGGCTTTTTGTAACGATTATTCAGTATAAGTATAGTTCTGAACCCAATAATTTAAATGCCAAGCGGTGATAAAACACTGGACTTCCATTAGGAAGGTACCGGGTGCAAATTCTAAGGCTGAGGGGTTTTTGGAGTTTTACTTTTTTTGATCGTAAAATTATCAGGGATATATGAGAAGGTAGGCTAAATTGCAGATTAGTTCCAATTTTGATAATTTCCTATGTAGCGTATTATAAGTAGTTTTTTTCTCTAACTTAACCCCATCCGAAGTGCTACTTCTTCTGTGTATTGCTTTGGTTATAATGCATTTTTATTTTTATTATACCCCAGTGGGGATTTGGGCTTCAAGCGGGCGTGTGAGCGACAAACATAAAATTACATTCAGACTTAGGTTGAGGGGCTGTCACAAACCGCTTTCACTTGCCTTCGTTGTTTCAAAGATATGTACATCTACATATATAGGGACCGGATTTTTATGTAATATCAAGGTGTGAAATATGTACATATTTATGTAAGAAAAATAAGCTGAATATGTACCAAAATATGTAAAATCATGAAAATATTTAATAGCAATATCTGGCAGGTATAGGATAGGTAAGACTCTCCAGTTGTGATTTCATAGAGCACCCGACTTTTTTACCGCACACTTGACACATTACTATTTTTCCATCTGAAGTGAAAGCTTCGTCCATCGCAATCCATGATTTTGTTTTTGTGGTTAGGGTTGAAGATACAGGGGCCATTTTAGTTAGTTAAAAGCAGTAGATGAACGCACTTGCACTTTATACTGTAAGTACTAAAACTAGAGAACTGAGTGAAATGAATGACACAACAGAACTGCAAGCACTGTTTCGCTTTACTGGATTAGGAAAAAAATAAGAGGAGATGTGGGACACATGCATTTTAGCTGCTCCCCGTAAGAAACAAAGTACCTACTAAAACCTCAAACTATAGGCATTTCCAAACTGTTGTTTGAAAACTGACATTCCTGTCTCATTCAGAAGGGTAGGATTATTCCAGCCGAGAACCATACTTTCTAATTGCTCGGAAAATCCCATTTCCGTATAGGTCTACTAAACTTAAAGTAAAGAGGTCAAGCAATAACCTGAAAAGCTATTTATTTTAATCTTTCAACGTATTTCCAGTTTGTTCCTTTACTCCAGCTTCTTTTCAAAAGTCGGCTACTTTATTGCGGCTCATGTCAGACTTGACACGGGTTTTCCATGGAAGGATTAGGAAGAGGGTGGGTAAGGTTACAAATTTCATGGGAACGGCTTGTTAAGACGTGTGCAGAGCAATTATAGTTCGAGACAAATCATGTCATCCTTGTTCCACTCCACCGCATGAAGGCAACGCTACTTTACGAGTGATTTTTACAATACATGGTACTGTAGTTGTATAAGAAAAGTTGCCTTTTGTTCACTCATATTTACAGTGGGTGGTATGGGATGAGTGCCTCTATTGCTTCCTGAAACTAAGGACGTTATGTTTCGTCCCGAAATATATCCTTTCTTGGGTAGGTAAAAAGACTTTTTAAATCTGTGTATTTCAAATTGTAAACTTCTCCAGCAGAAGTTTTTTTTTTTCCTCTTAGAGAAGTAAAAATGAATAAAACCCCTAAATATGTAGATTTATGTAATACCAAGCCATAATATGTAATGTGGGGTAAATATGTAAAATATGTAGTATCAAGTTTTAATATATTAACGGTAATTACAAGATTCGCAAAGATTTCTTATTTATATACGGTTAGGTTGAAAGGAATATAATATGTAATTACATAAAAATCCGGTCCCTATTTATAAACAAGAAATAATGTTAAGCGAAATATTCTAAAGCAGCCCATCGCTTTGAAGTAATGGACAGCGTGTCTGACTGCGAAACTAACGGACCCTGGATCGAATCTTGGTTGGGTAAGTTACCCGGTTGAGATTTTTCCTGACTTTTCCCTCAATTCATTAAGAGCAAATGCTGGGTAACTTTCGGTGCCGGACCCTGGGTTCATTTCGCCGGCATTATCACCTTCCAATCTGTCTATCAAACGGGTCTAACAGAATCAGACGTAATGGGTGCCCCAAAAAGTAGGCAAAGGACTACACGTGTATATGAGTGACGTTATATAAAAAAAATAGTATTCTCTGAACCAGTGTTTACTATGAACTGTGTGTTGCATTACCGTTCAGACACTTCACTTTCCTATCATTAGTAATCCAAAAGCTTGGCCTGTCTGTACATGATCAAATTTTTGTCAAATTCAACAAGCCTTAACAAGACTTGACAATACTTTACAAGTTTTATTGTCAAATCGCTTATAAGACTTTGAAAGTCTTTGATTGTCGTGAAAGTAAATAAACAACACGCTCTCTAATTGATCAAAGATTTGAAAATTCTTTGAAGGAATTGACCAATGGTATTCGAAAGTATTACGACGTCAAAAACCACAAAAACATGGCGCCCTGATCGAGAGAAGTTGTTCGGAGTCAATTCAAATATATGAATTAAACCCATATCTGTACGCAGTGGAATACAACAACAATGCTCATGAGAAAATTACAAGGCCAATATTTATAGTTAAGCACCAGTACATGTATTTTTAAATGAAGGAGATGCTAAACTATAACCTCGCCGAATATTAATCGTAAATAATTTGTTTTAGAACAATATGCTGTCGTTACATTCATTTTAGTTAAATATTGTTTTGCACAGCCTAGTTATTCTTCCTCTCCAAAGGATTCACATATTCATATTGTAATATTTGGTAGGTACACCTACACAACTTACAATGCACTTGAAACACATCTTCTCAAATTTTTAGGAATATGAAACAGTCTCTGGCAATTTTTTTTTCAATATTGATTGGTCTTTCACAAGTTTTCTTGTAAATTATTTAATTAGAAAATACGGTGTAGAAGCCGCTTAAGATAGATTGTACACAACAGGTCCCCTGATGATAAGTGGAGGATCGCAGAGAACCGTGTCAAGCATGTCCGAACCAACGGCCTGACAAAAGCAAACTAAGGTCCAGATCTTAATTTCATTCTTTACTTTTTCGTGTCTCACAGTTCGGTAATTTCTGTCTGTTACCTTTCCCACACAGGTAATGTTTTAAAATAGAGTTTCAACCGGGAGGCTTTCTTGCTGCCATGGATACAAGCGTATTCCAGTCATTGACAGAAAGGGAATATTAACATTACAACGTGTTAAATAATGGTTTATTAGCCCTTCACCAAAGGACAGCATACTTCGTTGTGGAATATTAAAACTACAACGTGTAAAATAATGGTTTTATTAGCCCTTCACCAAAGGACAGCATACTTCGTTATGGAATATTAAAACTACAACGTGTAAAATAATGGTTTTATTAGCCCTTCACCAAAGGACAGCATACTTCGTTGTGGAATATTAAAACTACAACGTGTAAAATAATGGTTTTATTAGCCCTTCACCAAAGGACAGCATACTTCGTTGTGGAATATTAAAACTACAACGTGTAAAATAATGGTTTTATTAGCCCTTCACCAAAGGACAGCATACTTCGTTGTGGAATATTAAAACTACAACGTGTAAAATAATGGTTTTATTAGCCCTTCACCAAAGGACAGCATACTTCGTTGTGGAATATTAAAACTACAACGTGTAAAATAATGGTTTTATTAGCCCTTCACCAAAGGACAGCATACTTCGTTATGGAATATTAAAACTACAACGTGTAAAATAATGGTTTTATTAGCCCTTCACCAAAGGACAGCATACTTCGTTGTGGAATATTAAAACTACAACGTGTAAAATAATGGTTTTATTAGCCCTTCACCAAAGGACAGCATACTTCGTTGTGGAATATTAAAACTACAACGTGTAAAATAATGGTTTTATTAGCTCTTCACCAAAGGACAGCATACTTCGTTGTGGAATATTAAAACTACAACGTGTAAAATAATGGTTTTATTAGCCCTTCACCAAAGGACAGCATACTTCGTTGTGGAATATTAAAACTACAACGTGTAAAATAATGGTTTTATTAGCCCTTCACCAAAGGACAGCATACTTCGTTGTGGAATATTAAAACTACAACGTGTAAAATAATGGTTTTATTAGCCCTTCACCAAAGGACAGCATACTTCGTTGTGGAATATTAAAACTACAACGTGTAAAATAATGGTTTTATTAGCCCTTCACCAAAGGACAGCATACTTCGTTGTGGAATATTAAAACTACAACGTGTAAAATAATGGTTTTATTAGCCCTTCACCAAAGGACAGCATACTTCGTTATGGAATATTAAAACTACAACGTGTAAAATAATGGTTTTATTAGCCCTTCACCAAAGGACAGCATACTTCGTTGTGGAATATTAAAACTACAACGTGTAAAATAATGGTTTTATTAGCCCTTCACCAAAGGACAGCATACTTCGTTGTGGAATATTAAAACTACAACGTGTAAAATAATGGTTTTATTAGCCCTTCACCAAAGGACAGCATACTTCGTTGTGGAATATTAAAACTACAACGTGTAAAATAATGGTTTTATTAGCCCTTCACCAAAGGACAGCATACTTCGTTGTGGAATATTAAAACTACAACGTGTAAAATAATGGTTTTATTAGCCCTTCACCAAAGGACAGCATACTTCGTTGTGGAATATTAAAACTACAACGTGTAAAATAATGGTTTTATTAGCCCTTCACCAAAGGACAGCATACTTCGTTGTGGAATATTAAAACTACAACGTGTAAAATAATGGTTTTATTAGCCCTTCACCAAAGGACAGCATACTTCGTTGTGGAATATTAAAACTACAACGTGTAAAATAATGGTTTTATTAGCCCTTCACCAAAGGACAGCATACTTCGTTGTGGAATATTAAAACTACAACGTGTAAAATAATGGTTTTATTAGCCCTTCACCAAAGGACAGCATACTTCGTTGTGGAATATTAAAACTACAACGTGTAAAATAATGGTTTTATTAGCCCTTCACCAAAGGACAGCATACTTCGTTGTGGAATATTAAAACTACAACGTGTAAAATAATGGTTTTATTAGCCCTTCACCAAAGGACAGCATACTTCGTTGTGGAATATTAAAACTACAACGTGTAAAATTATGGTTTTATTAGCCCTTCACCAAAGGACAGCATACTTCGTTGTGGAATATTAAAACTACAACGTGTAAAATAATGGTTTTATTAGCCCTTCACCAAAGGACAGCATACTTCGTTGTGGAATATTAAAACTACAACGTGTAAAATAATTGTTTTATTAGCTCTTCACCAAAGGACAGCATACTTCGTTGTGGAATATTAAAACTACAACGTGTAAAATAATGGTTTTATTAGCCCTTCACCAAAGGACAGCATACTTCGTTGTGGAATATTAAAACTACAACGTGTAAAATAATGGTTTTATTAGCCCTTCACCAAAGGACAGCATACTTCGTTGTGGAATATTAAAACTACAACGTGTAAAATAATGGTTTTATTAGCCCTTCACCAAAGGACAGCATACTTCGTTGTGGAATATTAAAACTACAACGTGTAAAATAATGGTTTTATTAGCCCTTCACCAAAGGACAGCATACTTCGTTGTGGAATATTAAAACTACAACGTGTAAAATAATGGTTTTATTAGCCCTTCACCAAAGGACAGCATACTTCGTTATGGAATATTAAAACTACAACGTGTAAAATAATGGTTTTATTAGCCCTTCACCAAAGGACAGCATACTTCGTTGTGGAATATTAAAACTACAACGTGTAAAATAATGGTTTTATTAGCCCTTCACCAAAGGACAGCATACTTCGTTGTGGAATATTAAAACTACAACGTGTAAAATAATGGTTTTATTAGCCCTTCACCAAAGGACAGCATACTTCGTTGTGGAATATTAAAACTACAACGTGTAAAATAATGGTTTTATTAGCCCTTCACCAAAGGACAGCATACTTCGTTGTGGAATATTAAAACTACAACGTGTAAAATAATGGTTTTATTAACACGTCACCAAAGGACAGCATACTTCGTTGTGGAATATTAAAACTACAACGTGTAAAATAATGTGTTTATTTGCGTTATATCAAAACACAGCATACTTGGTTGTCACCGCAACCCCGGGGGCCCCTTTGTAGGAATGGCGCGCAGTAGTCCATGCATTCTCCTCCATTCAGTCGACAGCGGTTCTTCAAGACGGATTCTGAAATAAGGAAAACGGCATTGTAGCTTTGAGTGAAAAGTTTTAAAAAGTATACAATAAATAGCAGGTAGATTAATTCAATTTAAAAACATAAACAATTCATCACTTGAATAGAAAAATCGATTATGGAGGAATTTTGTTAAATCTAGTATAAACTTTCCTTCAAGGCTTTGAGATAATAATAGGCAGTGCACTGAATACATTAACACATGTATAACTCTTATTTTTTAACAGCTGAGACTAACAGAAAATAGATGAATATCTGATGTGTGTCTGGTATTAAATTTATGAAAATCTTGGTTAGTACTAAATGTAATAATGCTAACACATTAATTTTTAATATAAAACGTTATCAGTGCAAGATGTACACACAAGATAAGGCCAACATTTCTCAAACTTTTACATTATGTCCTTTTATGGGCATCTATCATTATTCTGGTCACTTTCTATCTTAAATCTCAATCTAAATATGTCATATTCAGATGAGTTGCCCCAGAATATTAATACATATTTCAAGACAGAAAGAAAGTTGCAAAATATGCTATTTTAAATATTTTTACGAGTATATAGCCAAGAGAGAACAAGGGTCTTAATGCAGAACAAAATTTAGGAGTAATATATTCTATGAGTATGTGTTTTCCAGTTAGAATGTCTGTCCAAGTTCAAACCAAGGACCTTTCTTTGAGACCAGTTCTATTTTATCTGATATTGTAGGAAAACTAAGGACTATTACCTGCACTAAATTTGTCTACACTGCTTTTATCGACCAGTTTATTTCAACTAAACCATTAATTAATTGTAATTAATTAATTAATTTATTTATTTACTCATCCATCCATCTGTCTGTCTGTCTGTCTGTCTGTCTAATCTATCTATCTTATCTATCTATCTATCTATCTATCTATCTATCTATCTATCTATCTATCTATCTATCTATCTATCTATCTATCTATCTATCTATCTATCTATCTATCTATCTATCTATCTATCTATCTATCTATTCTATCTAATCTATCTATCTAATCTATCTATCTAATCTATCTATCTAATCTATCTATCTAATCTATCTATCTAATCTATCTATCTAATCTATCTATCTATCTAATCTATCTATCTATCTAATCTATCTATCTATCTAATCTATCTATCTATCTAATCTATCTATCTATCTAATCTATCTATCTATCTAATCTATCTATCTATCTAATCTATCTATCTATCTAATCTATCTATCTATCTAATCTATCTATCTATCTAATCTATCTATCTATCTAATCTATCTATCTATCTAATCTATCTATCTATCTAATCTATCTATCTATCTAATCTATCTATCTATCTAATCTATCTATCTATCTAATCTATCTATCTATCTAATCTATCTATCTATCTAATCTATCTATCTATCTAATCCTATCTAATCTATCTATCTATCTAATCTATCTATCTATCTAATCTATCTATCTATCTAATCTATCTATCTATCTATCTATCTATCTATCTATCTATCTATCTATCTATCTATCTATCTATCTATCTATCTATCTATCTATCTATCTATCTATCTATCTATCTATCTATCTATCTATTCTATCTATCTA